>NW_026000076.1:8757603-8811783 GCF_001458135.2 Marmota marmota marmota
AGGGGGGATAGTAGAGGATAGGAAAGGCAGCAGAACACAACAGACACTAGTATGGCAATATGTAAATCAATGGATGTGTAACTGATGTGATTCTGCAATCTGTATATGGGGTAAAAATGGGAGTTCATAACCCACTTGAATCAAAGTGTGAAATATGATATATCAAGAACTATGTAATTTTTTGAACAGCCAACAATAAAAAATTTTTAAAAAAATCTGTAAAATAAAGACTACCAATCCTACACAAAATATTTCAGAAAGCCAAGAATGATAGAACATTTCTTAGCTCATCTTATAAGGTCATTATAATCCTGATCTTACAAGCTGATGAAGACATTACCAGAAAAGAAAATTATAGACCATAATTCTAGCAAAAGATTAGTTAATGGAATCCAGCAATATTTGAAAAGATTAATACACATGATCAAGTAGTTTAACATGAGAGTTGGTTTAACATTCAAAAATGAATCAATTAGGGACTGGGGACATAGCTCAGTTTGTAGAGTGCTTGCTTCGCATGCACAAGGCCCTGGGTTCAATCTCCAGCACCACAGGAAAAAAAAATTAAATTTATCACATTAAAAGAATACAGAAGCAAACTCAAACGATCATCTTGATAGATACAAAAATAATTTGACATAATTCAACATCATTCATAATCAAAACTCAGCAAATAAATAATAAAACAGCACTTCATCAAACTACTAGAGGGCATCAAACTGAATACTTTCCACCTAAAATCAAGCACAAGGCAAGAATGTCTGCTCTGACCAAAACTATCTAACACTGCTCAGGAGGCCTAGCAAGTGCAGAAAGGCAAGAAATAATGAAATTAAAACAGAAGAACTTATTGTAAACAAAGATATAAGATGGTTATTATTCAAAGATAATATTAGCATGTATGTAGAAAATCATTAAGGAAGCCACATACCAAAAAAAGAACTATGAGAATGAGTTTAGGTGTTATCATTTTACAAGTACAGAATTAAAAAATGAATTGAATTTCTATACAGTAGCTAAGAATTGAATTTGAGAAAAATACTATTAAGAACAGCATTAATAAAATACTACCAAAAATATTAAATTCAAGGATTTACATCTAAATTACACTGAAACAATAATGAGAGAAATCAAAGGTAACTTAAGCAAACAGAAAGATAACAGCTTGTTCAAGGATTGAAAAATTATTTTGTTTTGTTCTGTGGTGCTGAAAATTGAACACAGGACTTAGTGCATGTTAGACAAGTGCCCTACCAAAGGATTGAAAGCTTTAATATTGTTAAGAGATCTGCATTGTGAATTGTGCCTCTCAAATTCATATGTTGAAGTTTTAATCTCCAGTACTTCATAATGGGACTGTATTTGGAAATAGGTCCTTAAGAAGTAAATAAGGTAAAATCAAGTCATATAGGTAGGCCGTAGTCAAACATGACTGGTGTCCTTAAAAGCAGAATATACTAATGCATAGACCACATGCAGACTGTGGGGCAACCCTGTGAGGCACAGCTAGATGAAGGCCACTGCAATACAAGGAAAGAGGCCTCAGAAGAAAGCAATCCTGCTGGCACCTTGATCTTGGACTTCAGGCTCTAGAACAGTGAGAAAATGAACTTCCATTGTTGAAGGCACACAGTCTGTGATATTTTGTTATAAGAACCCTAGTAAACTAATACAGATTTCAATTCTCCCCAAGTTGATCTACAAATGCAACACTATTGTAACCAAAACCCAAGCAGGCATTTTTATAGAGGTTGATAAGCTGATTCTAATATTTATATAGCAAGATAATGAATGAGTGATTCATGTGAATAACCAAAACAATCTTTAACAAGAATATAAAGGGGGTCAGGAGAGGGGAGAGAAGGGGGCCAGAGAAATTAGAAGAAGAAATTAATTGAGAAGAGAGGGGTATTCCCGACAGAGAGATCAGAAAAATGCAAATACTTTGCAGCAAAAGTATGTTTGGCTCACTCAACAATGAGCAAGGAAGTCAGTGTGGCTTGAAAGATGTGTTTAACATAGATGCAAAAATTCTTAACAAAAGATTGGCAGACCACATACAAAAACACATTACAAAGATAGTGTACCATGATCTAGTGTGATTCATCTCAGGGATGCAAGTTTGGTTCAACATACAGAAATCAATATATGTAATTCACCACATAAATAGAGTTAAAGACAAGAATAACATGATTATCTCCATAGATGCAGAAAAAGCATTTGATGAAGTACAGAGCCATTCATGTTTAAAACACTAGGGAAACTAGGGATAGAAGGAATTTATCTTAACATAGTAAAGGCTATATATGACAAATCCAAAGCCAACATTATTCTGAATAGAGAAAAACTGAAAGCATTTTCTCTAAAATCAGGAACAAGACAAGGATGCCCACTTTCATCACTCCTATTCAACATAGTCTTTGAAACTCTAGCCAGGACAATCAGGCAAGAGAAAGAAATTAAAGGGATAGAAATAGGAAAAGAAGAGCTCAAATCAATCTCTGTTTACTGATGACATTATCCTATAGAAGATCCCAAAAAACTCCACCAGAAGACTTCCAGAACTGATAAACCTATTTAGTAAAGTGGCAGGATACAAGAGCAACATACATAAATCAATCACTTTCCTACACTCGAATAACATGTCCACTGAAAAAGAAATTAGAAAAACTATTCCATTCATAATAACCTAAAAAGTAAAATACTTGGGAATTAATCTAATGAAGGAGGTAATGAAAACTATAGGACACTGAAGAAATAAACTGAAGAAGACCTTAGGAGATAGAGAGACCTCCCACGCTCTAAGATAGGCAGAATTAATATTGTCAAAATGGCCATACAACCAAAAGTGTTATACAGATCCAATACAATCCCCAACAAAATACCAATGACATCCTTCACAGAGCTAGATAAAGCAATTCTAAAATTCATTAGGAAAAATAAGAGACCCAGAATAGCCAAGGCAATTCTGAGCAAAAAGAGCAAAACAGAAGCCATCACAATATCCGACTTCAAACTATACTACAGAGCTATAGTGACAAAAGCAGCAAGGTAAGTGTGCTATTGTGAAATGTACATATGATCTCATCCAGTTTCCAGGCACAGCATTGGAAGCTCTTAAATGATAACCGCCTTTTTGTATGTTAATAAGATACCTGGTGACTGGGGTCTCTCTGGATAGCCTTAGGATAGGTCCTGGGGGCAGGGTTTGTTGGTCACATGATGAGAGGGTTGGGGTTGATCACCAATGGTTAATTATGTCTTCATAATGAGGCTTCTATAAAAAGCCCCCAAAAGGACTGGTTTTGGAGAGTTTCCAAATAACTGAAAACATAGGGGTGGCTAAAGGTTATAGTACCCAGAGAGGGCACTAGAGCTCTGTGTCTTTCCCAAACACCTTGCTCAATGTACTTCTTCCATTAGTATTCTTTGTAATCTCTTGCATAATGAATGGGTAAATGTAAGTAAAATGTTTCCTTAAATACTGTGAGCCACTCCAGCAAATTAACTGAACCCAAGGAAGGAGAACCATGATTAGCAGGTCTCTTAGAAGCACAGAACCCAACCTGAGACTTGTGATTGGCATCTGAAGTGGGGGCAGTCTTGTGGGATTGAACCCTAGACCTGTGGGACCTGACACTAATGCCAGGTAGATAATGTCAGAATTGAGTTAGATTATAAGATAACCAGTTGGTGTCATTCGAGAACTGATTGGTTGTTGGTGGGGACAGATCCCCACAGACATTTTGGTGACCAGAAATATAAGCGTTCTGTGTTGAGAGTGTGTGAATATAAGAAATAAGTGGTTTGTTGGTTTGCTATTTTCCTTTAGGGAGAGTTGGGAGATGAGGTCTAAGAGGTTCAGGGATTCAGATCAATATGTATTGAAAGTCATTGTAAAGACTGTGGGTTTGACTCTGAGTGAGATGGAAAGCTGCAGGAAGTTTCTTAACAAAGAAACTACAAGATCCTTTACAAAGGATGCTCCCAGGAGAATAAACTCAGGGAGGGGGATGTTGAAACGTTTGAAAGAATCAAGGTCAAAAGCAGAAAGATAAGTTAGGAGGTGATTTCAGTGGCTCAGACGAGAATAGTAGCAGTGGGAGAAGTGGTCATGGTATGGATATAATTTGATAGAAGAGCCAGTAGGATTTACTGGTGGGTTGGATGTGAGGTGTGATTGAAAAAAAGAAGTTAAGGGTGACTTGGAGATTTTAATTGGGCTCTGTTAGGATCTGATCCCCCACAGCGTTATTCTAGAGCCAGCAAGTAGTCAGCCACCATAGTTGCTGCCTTCTTCCCCCAGAACGCCACCCATGGTCCTTGCTGACGCCTGCCCACACAGCTCAGCATGGCAAGGACCTGCCCTGGTGGGAATTGCCCAGGGCCCACTCCTCATCCTGAAAGTGCCTTCCCAACCTTACCGTCTCTGATCAAACTCCATTTTTGCTCTTCTGCCCAATCCCTTTGGATTTGGCATTTGTTTGGACTCTCTGGGCCTTGGCCCCACCTTTGCCTGTGGACATTGTCTTAGAAACCCCTCCCCAGCATTCCCTAATGTCCTAGGTTACTGCTGACTTGCACCTCTGCAACAAACCCCAGGCCTGGGAAGAGGCCCATCACAGCTCAATTTAACCAGAAGAAAATTCAGGGGCTGGGACTGTGGCTCAGTGGCAGAGCGCCTGCCTCAAGCATATGAAGTACTAGTTTAGATCCCCAGCACCACATAAAAATAAATAAATAAAATAAAGGTATTGTGTCCATCTACAACTAAAAAAAAAAAAAGAAAAAGAAAATTTAGTAATCATAAGATTCGAAAACAAACCATTAAATAAAACTGCCCTGCACAAGGTACCCAGTCAAAGGATCAGATTAGATCTGAAATCCAACCCACACTCTGGTCTCCAAGACCTGAGCCCCACTACTAGCCTACAACCCAAACAAAGCAATACTATTGCCTAATTTTTTTCACTCAAAGAAGGTGTTTTTTTATGCAAGGCACATTCTCCTAATTTGCCTGACATCACTATATGCATACACAGAAGAAATCCCTGCTTCAAGTTCAGCCAAGTATGACTGGGATTCACAAAGTTTGCACTTCTTTTTCCTGGAAACTACAGTGAGAACCTTAATAGAGTACCTTAGCCTGCTGTCCATCTTGCTTAGAATTTCTGTAAAATTTGCATAAAAGAAGAGACCAAATGTCATTGATATCGGCAGATCAGAAGGCCATTCTTCTAGTAGCATCCCTTGTCTTGTCCCACATCCACATGTTGTTATTTCTCCTCTACTCCAGAAATGCAAACAGCTCTCGCTTATTTCTACTGAACATGGTTCCTTTTTCTCTGATGTTGTCTCAATTGAACCTGAGAAGCTGACATAATTGTGCAATTCATATCCAGTGAAAGTTGAACTTTGAACAATAACTGGAGATCTGAGCAGGTAAAGGCATCTGACAAGAGTTTGTACTTGACAACACCTGCATCCTTTCTCTTCTGAATAATAATATAACTGATTCAACGCCCTCGATTTTCCTGCTGTTGCAATGTTGAATTCAAGTGTCAGTATGACCTGACTGTTTATCGGGTAAGAACTCAATTAATTTGTGTCCAGACTCATTAATTGTTCTTAATTCACATTTGACCATTGCGTTTGGTCCCTGACCTCTGGTCCCACTTTTACATGGAAATCTCCCTCTCAGTAGAAATACATCACACGCTGGCACACGGCCACTCTCTGCAGATTCTGAACTCTTCCCTGTCACAGCAGCGGCTGACTTTCCTTGAATATATCTCAGTGATGGGTTCTGAGAGGCTAATTTTTTCAAGATAGTGTTTTAAAAAGTTATAAATCCTGTTAAGTTCTTTCATGTTATTATAATTCAGGAAGGGAGGTTGTGATGTGGTATAGAGTCCTGTCCTAGATGTAATGCACACACCAAGTATTTATTGAATATTTATTCAATGGGACAATATTCTAGCTCTCCCCATAACTAACTGGCTTGTGATCAGGGTCACACTGTAGGATCTCAGTCTCCTCATTTTTAATGCCAAGAGGCTGAAAAAATTGGATTCTGAGATCCAGAGTGGGGGCTTTTAAAATTCCCATCCTCTTATCCCAGTTTTCCAAAATGTGCCTTAAGCAAATTAGAGATTAATGGTGAAGAGCAAGTTTCTAGAACCCACTGACTTTCAGAAGTTGCTTCTGAATCAGTCCTTCTTAAGTGGATGATTCTGGAGGCCAATCATGTGCCCTGGGGAGTTTTCTCTGACAGCTCAAGCAAGCTGGAGAGTCAATAAATTCAGCCAATATTTGGAAACATATCCCACGCTTCTACTCTGATTTTTTACCTGTTTCTTTCAACCCTATATAACTTTTAGAAGAAAACGCACCTTCAGGGTCTGATTTGTTTTCCACAAACTCACTTTATCTCATTGGAGTATTGTCAAAGCACTTTTGGGGAAAAAATCTTTAGGCCATAGAGTCATTTTCTACCACTGATCTCATCATGGGTAAGATATTGACACAAAGAGACAAAAATTGTCTTAGTAGACACTCAGAAGAAAATCTTTGTAAGTTCTACACTTAGCAAACATTCAGCCATTCAATGTTTTAAGTTTTGATCTCTTTCACAGCCATTTTCATGGGAAGTTTAGTTAATATTTTAGAGGCAATTCTAAAAATTGGACATAGACATGTCACTAACCTGGCAATCAGAAGAGCTGACCTCTCCTTCAGCTCTAACTAGCACTACTTGGCTGAGACATTATTCAAAAATATCATAGATTCTGCAGTTTTGGAGGAAATACAGAGGTTAACCCTCCTCTCATTTCTTTAGAGGAAAGCTTTTTTTCTATAGCCCATGTAAATATGTTCTGTGATTAAAAACAAATATTACCTTACTATTTCATGCCTCTTTCCACTGCTGGAAAGGTATGATATAAAGATCTTTCTAACTGGATACCTTGTCCTGCACAAGGTACCCAGTCAAAGGATCAGGTTAGATCTGAAATCCAACCCACACTGTGGTCTCCATTCCCCTTCCATTCTTTGGTCCAAGTCCTACTTTCTGGAAAAAAAAAAAGAAAATTAAATAATAGCTTCCATTTTTTAAGCCTCAAGTGTATGTTTGATTACTTCATTTAAACCTCACAAGAGCAGTTACTTCAGACCAGTCGTAGTACCAGAGATTCCTGCATTCAAAAACTAGAAAAATAAACAGAACATATGAAACTATGGGCTCTTTATGGTGGGAAAAGTGGCAGCATATGATATGTTCCCCAAAGGAAATGGAAACAAACAAGTTAAGCCTTAGGTCTGTGCAGCATACCATCTGTAGGCAGGCTCTAAACCGCAGCCTCACTTAGGTGAGGAAACAGATACAGATGATCAGAAAGGTAAAACACCTAGAAGTTGTGAAATAGAAGGTCAGGGAGGGATGCAGAGAGAGTGCCAGAGAAAAACTCTATGATATGCAGAGAGAGCTCCTCAAGTCTTTGGCTGAAGACTGATCTACACATTCATGAGTAAATTCCCCAAAGCCCCAGGAGAATTCTTCTGGAAAGTGAAGGACCAAAAAATTCCCAAAGCTCATTTTAGGTTACCACAAAAGTGGACCAATAAGGCATCAAAAAAAATAAATAACCATAATAGCTGAATTAAATTTTGCATAAAATAAATACTGTCCTAACAAGTCACAAAAGTATCCAATCAATCCCAAGTCACTTAAGTGTACACCAGAACAAGTCCAAAACTATTTAAAGGAATACAATCAAAGCCAACACCTAACAGCAATAAAATTCACAATTTTCAGCACCTAACCTAAATTTACCAGATGTGCAAATAAACAGGAAGTTATTACCAATTTGGAGGGGGAAAAAACAATCACTAGGAGCATACACAAATATGATAAGTGATAAAACTAACAGTGACATTAAAATGGGTAATATAAATATGTTCCACAGGTTCAGGAATATGAAGGAACACAAGGATGTGATGAGAATCACATGGAAGATACATTTTTAAAAAGGACTCTTTGAGCAATAAATACTAAAATGTCTCCAATGAAATTCACTAGATGTTACTAATAGCATATTTGACACTGGAAGAAAAAGAAATCAATAAACTTAAAGATATAGCGATATGAAATAGCCAAAATAAAGCATAGACAGAAAGACTTTGAAAATGAACAAAGCACCAATGATCTACGGGAGAATACCAAAAATAGAGTATATCAAGTAACAGACAGTAATTGAAATATCAGTAAGCGGGTGATGGACCAAAAAAAGAAAAAAAAAGTGAAAATATAATGGCTAAAATTTCTCCAAAGTCAATAACTCTAAACTTACAGATCCAAGAAGCTCAACCAATATCCAAATTAATAATCATAAAGAAAAGCATATGAAGCCACTACATAATCATACTGTCCAAAAACAGTGATAAAGAAAAAAAACTTACAAATATTCAGAGGAAAAACAGACACATTATAAACATCAAAAGAAGATAATATTTGACTACTTGTCAGAAATGCACTAAGGCAGAAGACAACAGACTGACATTTTTAAAGTACTGAAAGAAAGATTGTCAACCTATAATTTTACATCCAGCGCAAATAACTTTTAGAAAATGAAGGTAAAAGTAAAGACTTTTTCAGACACATAATATCTGGGAAAATTCATTGTCAGAAGACTAGCACTAAAAGAAATATTAAATATCTTCAGGAAGAAGATAAATGATACCAAATGAAAATTTGAACATACATGAAAGAAAGAAAAGAGCTAACTAGGGTAAATGTGAACATGTAGGTAATTTTAAAAGACATTTTTTCCACTTTTAAATCTTTAAAAGATAAAAACTGTTCAAAGGGAAGATAATAACAATATATTGTGTTTACTATAACAGACAAGAAATCAAAATGTATAGATAGAACAAAATATGGGGAATAGATTGTTATATTTCATCAATTATATGTGAAATGACATGTTATTTAAAGTACATTATTTTAAATTAAAATGTATGTTACAGAAGGGGCATGTTAGTGCATACCTGTAATCCTAGTGGTTTAGGAGGCCGAGGCAGGAAGATCAGCAATTTAGCAAGGCCCTGACCAACTTAGCGAGACCCATAAATAAATAAATAAAATGGGCTAGGGATGTTGCTCAGTGGTTAAGCACCCTGGGTTCAATCCCTAGTACTCCTCCCCAAAAAATGTATGTTACAAATATCAGAACAATAAAAAAGTAAAGATGTATAGTGTGTATGGCAATAATGGGGATAAAGTGGAACTTGTTTTTTAAAAATGCACAATCCAAAAGAAGACAGGAAAAGAAAGAGAAAAAGAACAAAGAAGACAAGACAAATACAAAACAGCAAGTCGATAGGCTTACATCTGGCAATATCAATAATTCAATCCCAGAAACTTGGGAGGCTGAGGCAGGAGGATCCCAAGTGCAAGGTCAGTCTGGATAAGTTAGTGAGACCCTATCTCAAAAAATTCTGGGGATATAGCTCAATGGAAGAGCACCCGTAGGTCAATACCCAGTTACTATCCTCCCCCCAAAAAATGTCTAAAACTGCAATTCAAGTCACAAAGTATTAGAGTGGATTTAAAAATAAGACTTACTGGCAATTATCAAGAATACAAGTAACAATAAATATTGGTGAGGATGTGGGGAAAAGGCTATACACATAGGTTGTTTTTGGGACTGCAAATCTGTGCAACCACTCTGGAAATATGTATGTAGATTCCTCAAAAAACTTGGAATGGAGCCATCATTTGACCCAGTTATCTCACTCCTCTTTAGTATATACCTAAAGAATTTTAAATCAGCATAGTGCAGTGATGCAGCCACTTCAATGTTTACAGCAGCTCAATTCACAATAGCTAAGCTATGGAACCAACTTATGTGCCCTTCAACAGATGAATGGATTTTTAAAATTTGGTATATATACACAGTGTAGTATTACTCAACTATGAAGAAAAATGACTTATGTCATTTGCCAATAAATGGATGGATCTGGAGACCATCATTCTAAGCGAAATAAACCAACCCCCAAAAGCCAAAAGTTGAATGTTTTCTCTGATATGAGGACACTAACCCACAATAAAGGTTGGTGGGGGTAGAATAGAAGTTCAGTGGAGTAGAACTGAAGGGGAATAAAGACAAGGATGGGGGATGGGAAAAGGAAAGACAGTGAAATGGATCTAACATAACTTTCCTCTGTACATATATGAATATATCATAGTGAATTTCCCCATCATGTACATCCACAAGAAATTAATTTTTTAAAAAATGACTATGGGTAAATGACAGGAAGATTAATAGAGGGAATGGAGCATGGGGTGAGGAGAAGGAAAGGGAAGGGGAGGTACCGGGATCTGAATTAGAACCAGATATACTCCATACTTGTATAATTATATCAAAATGGATTCTGCTGTCATGTATAACTAAAAAGAACCAATAAAAAAGACTCAACTACATCCTGTTAATAAGAAAACTTCTTTCCATATAAAGACACAAATAGGTTAAAAATGAAAATGATAGGAAACGATATACCATGTGAACATTGGGGGGGAAAAAGAAGCCAAAGAGGGAAAGAATGAAGAAAGCTGGAGTAAATATTTTAGTATCAGACATAGTAAAGAAATAACATGGGACATTCCATAATAAAGGGATCAATTCATCAAGAGAACAAAATAATCTTAAATATGTATGTACCTAATAACAGAACTTCAAAATGTATGTGGCGACAACTGAAAGGACTGAAAACAGAAACAGATCTATAATTACAGTTAGAGTATTGAACACTTCTATATCAGTGACAGAAAAAGTGAACAAATTCATTAAGGTTGCGGATTTTGCAGAGTTAAAAGACAATCTTCATTTTTCTTGGCTATGCTTTGATGGATTACTCCCCAAAACACATACATACACTACATGTGACTCTGCATCAACTTCTTTCCCAGCCTGTTCAGCCTGCGTTGCACAGTAGCTAGCCTATCACCTTATTCCTTCTATGATTCAGTGAGAAACGTCCAAACATTTGGCTGTAGAAGCACACAGGTAGCAAGAGAAGTGTGGAGAAGGGCTCTTTCTATTCACCAGTTGATTAACTTGGGGAATCTGAAAGCCTCACGCCCAATGTGCACTGATTGAGCCAACCACCCCTGAGCAGACCTGCATCAGCAAGCAGCAAGCACGCGGTTGCACAGGTGCACTGCCTCACTGCGGCCAGACACTGAGAGTATTATCATTTACTGTCAGAAAATCTGGCCCACAGATCCCACCTTCCTGTACACATGCTCCTTCCTTTCAAGCCACAACAGTTCCATTTCTTCCCACACACTACGATAAATAAGCCAACATCAAGTAATAGCTCCCCCCACCCCTTGTATGCTGATGCTGCTCTTAATGAGTGTAAACTGACCACTGGCCTCTACCCCGACTCTCCCCTTACCCCTCGCTCCCCCTTGCTCTCAGTCTCACTGTGGATCTCTGGCTCTCTCTTACTCTTCCTGTAGTGTCAAATAAAATCCTAATCTTACCTAAGTGATTACCTTGAAGTTTTGAATTGCTTTTCATAGAACGTTTCTACTCATTCATTATTCAATCATGTAACCATGAAGGTTAAGACCGTCAGTGATCCTCCCACCTAGTGGACTGACTTTGACAGGCCACAGCTCAGGTGCTTGCCAGCTGCTGACTTGGGCAAACCTCTAGAGGTTTCTGGCAGTCTCCCTGGCACAGCTTATCCTACAGTGGACAGTCTTCCCCCAACCAGGGAATCTAGAACAATTTTACATGGGCTGAAATTGAAGTAAAAGACAGGACATGGAGATGGCTAGCAAAAAAAATAAATAAATAATTAGGGTTTTGTATATTTTTTAAGTCTCTGGCATTACATGAGATTTTTTTTCATCACAATTGTGCATTAAGGAAAATTTTCTTGAGGAAAAAGAAATTGTTTCCAGAGACATTTATTCTTATCCTCCCTTTGTCTTCCATATCTATAAATAAAATATCCCCTTCTTATCACTCAGCCAGTCTCTAAATATTGTATTGTATTCCCATCTAAAATGCATCATCCTAGTAAAAGGAGATGCGAGTAAGTATGCTTCCTTTGGATATTTCATAATTTGCCAACTGTTCTCAAATACTTCATCTGGGTCTGTGCTTAGAGACTCAGGTTTGAGTGTCTGAAGCATATGGGGTAGGCTCTGGTGGCAGAATGGGAAAAGCTTGAGAGATCTGAACTCCTGTAAATACAACCACAGTGAATTCCCATAGCACAGCAGAACTTGTTCTGTGTGGGTCATTTTTCTCACAACTCTGAGCCACATCTCAGAGGGCATGAGTCTGTCCAGTTGTAATATGTCAATGAAGACAAGTCAAAATTTAATATCTATTAGTTATTCTAATTATTATGTATGTAAGGTTACTTATTATAGAATTATTAGTATGTAAAGTTACTTATAGAATTTATCTTTTGGACTGTGGAAATACCAAACTATTAAGAAAAATTAATGCACGGATAACTCTACAAGTTGCATCGAAAAGTCCTTGGCTCTTGAAATCATGTAAACATCAACTTGGGTCAAGCAAAAAAGTTAAGGTAACAATTACATCACAGACAAAGTAGATTTGTCCTTGTCCATGGGACTAAAGCTGCATTTGGTGGAATGGGGGAAGTATCCTTTTGGTGTGCCAGGAATAGCAATAACACACAAGGATAAGAAACAACAGCACTTTATCCAATTTAAAATAATTTTTCTGTTTCTTTGAACAGAACTCACAGTTTTGTGTCCTTTAGAGAAATTAGGAATTAGTTGGTGTTACTGGACAGAGGTCTAGCCACTTGCTGCTGAAAAGCCAGTACTCGGGAGACAAACATTGGTGGGAAGGAAAACCATTTTATTCAAGAGCCAACACCCTGGAAGATGGAGGGGATGTTTGTTCCTAAAGTTCCATCTTGGGTGACTCAGGCACAGAGGGCTTTTATAGGAAGGGAAAGGAGGAGCAGGCAGGAAGGCTGTGTGCTGTGCTCTTCATCATGCAGCGCCTGTTTTTCCCTATTGCAATGGACCTTGACCTCCTGTAGCTAATTCTTGTAGTTATTAGATGGACATATTTCTTTTCCATAAATTAAATCTCACAGCAATTTACATGCTTTGTGTTCATTGATGCACAGGAGTAAAGACTAAGGAGGAGTGTGTAACACTCTAATGTTATGTGAAGGTCACCAGATGTTCTGGGTTCTGTGGATCTAAAGATAGATTATTTAGCATTTAACATCTTAATCATTTAGGTGGAATGCTTTCAGAATTTAGAATGCTGGGCAAAGGGAGGGGACATAACTTTGCAAAGGGCAGACTAAAGGGAAGTAACCTTGTGAAGGGCAAAGAGAGGGGATGCAACATTACAAAGGGCAGCTTGCTAGGGAGCAGCCACTATTTCACTGGGGGACCCAGATTTATGGAATGTGATGCAATGACATCCCGTGCAACCTGTTCTGTGGCCTTTAGTGTGCTGGTATGCATCACCTCTCTAGAATATGTTTTTCTGTTAAAATAAGATTGGGGGGGGGGAGACGGCAACATCTTGACCCAACCATAAAAGTAAACTTTTATATTTAGACCTCTATAGCTGTGGGCATGAATGAGTGTGGTTAGGAGAAGGATTTGTTTTAGAGGGTGTGTCAAGAAGGAGGGGATGGGTTCTATAACAAAAGTAGAGAGCTGTTGTAAAAGAAAAAATTTAAACCTTATAGTTAAAAGATCCAAGTTCAAATTCTAGTTCTATTTCTTACTGGGTGTGAGACCTCAAACAAGCAACATAAGCTCTGCAAACTTTAGTCCACTCATCTCTAAATTTAGATAATAATGTTGTTGGGAAGGTTAGCTGTGACTCTTGGCATCTAAAGTACACATGTGACATAGTAGCAGCTACGGACTCTTCATTCCAAAGGTTGAGGACACCAAGGACCAAAACCTCAAGGAACACCAAACATATTAGCAAGACTTATTTTGTTCATTAATTTATTCATACAATCACTCAAAAACCAATGACAAAACTGACAGATGAAGCCGCTTCTCTGGGCCTGATACCCTACAGAGCTTCCTAATCCCTGACCTACCAGTTCAGAGTTTTGTTCAGTAAGGAGACATCCTAACAAATAAAAGTCACAGAATGTTTTATAGGGATTTTAACAAAAGCAAATCTCTTCTATTCACATCTTTCATATCCTTTTTGTAAACAGAGACCACTATCATGTGAAAACCCCAGAATCTGGTTTTCTTAGCCCTGGTATGTGCTCCCTGTCACTGTGTGTGTAAGTAATTGCATGTGGCTTAGTTAGGCGCCCTGGATTCTGGGAGTTAGGGAAATTATGCATAGATCTGCCATTAACACTAATGGGGGGTTACACGCACAAATCCTCCACACACTGAGAAGAGAATAGACTCTTCTCATTCATACATAATAGATCTGTAGAAAAATTAGCATGTACGCTTTTAGGAGCTGAACTTGAAGATGTACCTTTTATGGGAAATATGTAAATAAGGAGAGAGGATACACTGAAGGACAAGTGCTGTAATGTGCTCCTTTTCTGATGCCTGAGCACCTTGTCAATTTTGCTGCTGCATAAAGTAGGACTAGGCTTGCCTCTGCAGAGACTCCCCAGTGCATTCATCTTCCTGGTTCATTACCAAATTTCCCAGGACACAGCTTACTTTGCCAAATCTGCCAGTCCCCCTGGGGAAAGAGAAGCGGGGCAGCAAGATCCTTAAGTCAGCAAGCAAGTACTAATGTGAACGTTTTCCACAGAAGCATTTTTTCCTTAGAAGCTATTGTTCAATGGCTTTATAATTTAAGCTGTTTTAAGAATGAGAAAATACGGCATTCATTGTAGGAGTGTCAAACCTCTCAGTCAGGGAGTCACCCCTAAAGGCCACAGAAATCCAAAAGGCTGGGCAGACTGGTTTTGTCTGTGAAAAGAAGAGAATGCCTCACCTGTGCCTTCCATTTTCCTTCCTCAGTCCACAAAGAAGGGAAATTCCCTCTCCCCAACTTCTGTACCAACCCCCTCTGAACTCCTCCCCACCAGCAGAGTTGCTAACCTGATACTTATAGGACCACATTTCATTCATGGGCAATGTCATGACACAGAAAGGTGATTTATATCTGGAGGATAGGGTACCCTTCATGAGCCGACCAAGGCCAGCCTCTTTCACCCTACCACCTAGCAGCTCCCTGCTGCTCACAACCAGAAATCTATCCCTTGCCCCGCTATTACTCTCAAGGTAAGTTCCTCTGCAGGTCCAGCTTTCCCCCTGGCTATCTGTTGTAGATCCCTGGCGATGTGGAATTGGAGTTGACTTTGTAAGGCGGCTGGGGTGGGTAAGAGAATGCAGTAGGAATCTTGATTGATTGGAGAGTCCTGGCTCCTAAACCATGGATGCCCTGCATTTTCTTCCTCCCTTCCTCCCTCCCTCCCTCCCTCCCTTCCTTCCTTCCTTCCTTCCTTCCTTCCTTCCTTCCTTCCTTCCTTCCTTCCTAGCAGTACTTTACCACTGAGCCATATCCCCAGCCCTTTTTATTTTTTTATTTAAGACAGGGTCTCACTAAGTTGCTGAGGCTGGCCTCAAATTTGCAATCCTTCTTCCTCAGCCTCCTGACTTGCCGGAATTACAGGCATGTGCCACTGCATCAGCAGATGCCCTGCATTTAAAGGTTAATTATGCTGGGCTGGTCTCATACACCTGTAATCCCAGCAGCTCTGGAGGCTGAGGCAGGAGAATTGCAAATTCAAAGCCAGCCTCATTAATTTACCTAGGCCCTGAGCAACTTAGCAAGACCCTGTCTCAAAAAATAAAAGGGGCTGAGGATATAGCTGAGTAGTTAAGAGCCTCTGGGCTCAACCCCTGGTACATACGTACATACATACATACATACATAAACAAACACTGATAGAGTTGTATCAAGGGCTTTCCTAGATTCCAATAAAAGCCACTGAACTCCTTATCTTGTGTCTGTAACTTCCTGAGCATGCCTCAGATGAAAAAGCTATGAGGAACCACATTCCACTCTCAATGCATAGCAGTTAAAAGCCTAATCATTATTACAGCCTCTCATTCATCCATTCATTCAATCCATCCATCAGTATTGACATGCCTTCCTAATTCTAGCTACTGACTAAGGCTAGAAACACTCCCAGGAAAATGCACTGCACCTTTACTTTGGGAAATGTGCAATCTACTGGAGGAGAAAAGGAGTTCTCCAGATAGAGTGTGAAATGTTATGATAGAACAGGCCGGGTAAAATGAGGGTGCGAAAATAGACATTAACCCAGGCTTTGAGGCCGTGTTGCCATCTTTCATTGAGTAAAACTCTTGAGGCATATTGAAAGAGGAACAACAAAAACCAGGATCAAACATTGTTATAAAACATTCCAAGTGTGCTTAAATTAGGCAGGTTTAACTTCTAATAGCCAAGCTAGAACAGACAAATTCTTTTGGTGGGGGAGGAAGTATTGAATCAAACCCAGGACTTTTATTCATTAGTTTATTTCCTTCTTTTATAAATGTCCTTAAATCTTTGACTACTAATACAGTGATTCTCCAGGGAGCCCAATCAATGAAGAGGGTAAATTGGGTCAACTCTGTCTGACCCACAGTCTGAGTCTGGAGGTGTCTAAAGGGTGAAACATTCATGTTAAGTTTAAGAAAGTGCATCAGTTAATCAGGGAATAGTCTGGAGAGTTCCAGGCAGAAGCCAGGAAGATAGCAGGCACTTGAAACTGGGGTCTGGAAAAAAAGAGTGGGAGAAGAAATATCTGAATGTGTTACTTTACCTGACTCAAGACAACTGACCTAAAAGAAGGAGACTCTGTCCTACACCACACCCTATTCTGTAGCTCTCTCCAAAGTAGACTTTGTAGCAAGGATAGATCAAGAAACATCAGAGACATGGGTGGCTGTTCCCTAGGGAGTGTAAGATTTCTCTTTACCAAGATGCCCACAGAATTCCCCAGGCTAACTTCAGCCCTTGCCATGCCACCCCCATGCTCTGTCTGACAAAGGGAAAGCAGTCACAAGATTCCACAGAAATGCGCTCACCCTGGAAAGTGAAGCAGCCCATGCAGACATACAGAGTACCCTCTGCATGTGGAGTCCAGAGAGTCTCAGCCCCACACTGCCCTAGAAATCACAGCCCTGGAGCGATTTGGGGCACCGGCTTCTGATTCATTGTTCTCCTAAATATCGAATGGCCCAAATCCTTTGCAGAATCATTTTAATTTTCCAAAAAATGGAACGGAATGACAAGCCTCAAAGCAACTACTGCAATTTGAATATAACTGGAGATGTGATATGAGGAAAAATCCATCCTTCCATTAGGCAAAGAAAAGAATTTAAGTGTTGCCATAATCAAAAGTGTGGTCCCATCAGGTTTATAACATGGCAAATGTCACTTTTGTAAGAATATCATGTCGAAGTCTTGAATTATATCATTTTATGTAGCTTAAAATCTCAATTAGACTGTTTGTGTTACTATCAATTTTTATCCTGAATGACAGCATTTGGAAGGAGAGAGTTAAAGTTTAAAAAAAAAAAACTGAGAAAGATTGAACTGGCATTGCACATGCAAATGAATGCATTATGGTAGTGGGGCTTTTTTTTCCACTGAATAAATTTACATTTACATCAGTTAGATCTGATGTAATTCTGCAACCAATGAAACTTAAATATATACATATTTTGTCATGAAAGCCCTCACAGCTATAACCTTTTGATTAAGCTCTATTGTAAAACTAAGAATAAATTTCAGTCAACCAATTTTAGATTTGACAACTTTTATTAGTCATTTTACCCAGAAGTACACTTTAACTGGTATTTTTCCAATAATCAGTAGAAGTCTTCTCCAGTTTTCTTGTTAATTCCCTAGATTTTATAACAATTCTCATAAAGAGATGAAATTTTATAAACTCCCATCATAAAAATTGAAAAATATAAATTGTCTGCTCTTGGTCAAGGTGTGTGTGTGTGTGTGTGTGTGTGTGTGTGTGTTACATGGTTACTATTTACATTTCCCACTGAACCAAAAATCAATCACAACATTAAAAGAGTGGGAAAGATGGCAAAGTAATAACTTCCTTTGAATTCCACAGCCATGCTGTTCCTCTGTCTCTTGCTTATGTTAAGATTGTAGGAACATGGTTCTGGGGGTGTAGCTCAGTGTCAGAGTTCTTACCTAGCATGTGTGAGGCACTGGGTTTGATCCTTAGCACCATATTAAAAACAAAAAAACACTAAACATATAAAGGCATGATGTCCATCTACAACTATTAAAAAAAAATTGCAGGAACAGCAACCATGGGCCCAGGCTTTTGACTTGGTCACCTAAGGAGGCTTCACCAATTAGTATGCACGGAAAACAGCATAGAAACAGGCAACCACAGAAGCTCCAACGCTCTAAGTGATCTTATGATATAAATACAATTTGTCTAATCACAGTTATTTCACATGGCAAATTAGTGAAGCTGAGATTAGGGAGCTTTGCATAGTGGAGCTGTGACAAGATTATGAAACAGTAGCCCGCCACCATGTTATCAAACTTAAGGAAATGATATAACTTAAAGAACTGGTAATAATGACCATTTGTTAAGCAACTGAGCCAGACTGTCAGCTGGATTTGACACCCCCCAACAGCCTTAGGAAGTAGGCATGAGAGTCTTCATTTCACAGATGAGAAAACTGAAGGACAGAGAGGGAAATTCCATGTCTAAATCCCAGAGTTTGTGGGAAGAGCTAGGATGTAAACCCAGGGGGATCTGACCCTACAAGCTGAGTCATTTCCACAATGCAGTATACCCCACAGGAAATTAGAAAAGGGATGGATATTCTCTGCAAAAATCCTAGGATTGTTTACTGGTAGAAAAGAACAATGGCTATGATGGAAAGAAGTCCCTAACAAGTCCACCAAAATCACCTTTAAATACAACCAAAATCTTAACAATTTTATCACCATGACATTTTGGTATTTATAAGGATTTTTGCCTTGGATAGCTAACATCTCATGATTTAATTACAAAATTTTATTAAATAGCTAATGGTGATTACCTAATATTTGCATTGCATTTTCTGTCTAAAAAATGCTTCTTTACGCATTGTCTCATCGGATGCATACAAGATGTTTAGGTACAAATCATGACGTGGAACCAACTGGATATCCCAAAAGAAGTTATATCAGTAGTTCTCAAACTTACTAATAAGTATTAGAATCAGTTTTCACGCATTAAAATACAGATTCACAGGTCTCTGTCTCCCAAAAACTTAATCTTTGGATTCAGAATGAGGGGACTTCGGAATCTGTATTTATATCAGGCATCTGGAAATTCAGATCGGAATAGGGAGGGATCTCAGTATCATACCCTGGTATACCTCAGAAGGATCAGGAGAGAACCTGACCAGTATCCTGTACTTTGTGTGAGGAGGGAAGGGTCTTCTCCCACCACTCTATAAAGATATGCCCACTTTCCTTAGCAAGAAGCTACTTCCATCACAGGAGACCTTACACAGTAAAGGCTCGGGGCATGGCTACTACCTTCATCTTCAAATTACATATCCCACCTCTGTTTCTCCAGTTTGATTCCCAACTCCCACTCAATCCTTTTCTTATTTTCCTAATCTTCTTTTCCACTCTTCAGGCCTTCAGAGCCCTCAGTGGGACCCCACACATTAAAAACGGCCTTGCCAATAATAAACATATTTTGAATACTCAGAACCATGTTGGAGTCCATCGCCAGTGCTCATGTGCCCAGCAGTTCAGCCAGTTTCTTAAAAGCCATCATAGTGTGAAGTTAGGAAATTTCACCTCTCTGTGTATCAGAGTCATATTAGGAATTCACCACAAGCCCAGCATACTAGTTTGGGATCCAGGAAGGAAAATTTGAACCTCAAAATCCATATACTCAGTTCCAACTTACCGTAGTCAGAAGGAAATCTCCCCACAACACCAAAATGGCTATTGGTTTCTGCTTTTTCTCTCCATGTCTGTCTGCCCCATTTAATCAAGAGTTCTTCAAGAGCAGAACTGTGCTGTATTTATACTGGAGTCCCTGGATCTAGTCCAAGATTAGGCACATCACAGATGCTGAATAAATGTTTTAAAGTGAAAATCACATCAAAGAAATTAACCACAAAAATCAACTCAAAAATGGATTAAAGATCTAAGATTTAGACCAGAAACTGTGCAACTCCTAGAACAAAACATAGGGTCAATGCTCCAGCATATAGGCACAGGCAACCACTTTCTCTATAAATCTCAGGAAATGATGCCAAAAATTAATAAATGGGATGGCATTGAATTAAAAAGCTTCTACCCAGAAATGGAAACAAGTAAGAATCTGAAGAGGGAACCTACAGAATGGTAGAAAATATTTGCTAGCTATGCTTCCAACAGAGGATTAATATACAGAATATATAAATTCAAAAAACAAAGGAAAAACTCCAATTAATAAATGGGCAAATGAACTAAGCAGACACTTCTCAAAAAAAGAAATATAAATAACCAACAAATATATGAAAAAATGTTCAACATCCTTAACAATTATGGAAATGCAAATCAAAACTACCCTGAGATTTTTTTTTTTTTGAATGGCAGCTATCAAGAACATAAACAATAAGTTTTGGAGAGGATGTGGAGAAAAAGGAGCACTTTCACACTGTTGGTGAGATTGTAAGTTAGTACAACCACTATGGAAATCAGTGTGGAGTTTCCTCAAAAGACCAGGAATGGAACCGCCATATAACCCAGCTATACCACTTCTTGGTATCCATCCTAAAGAATTAAAGTCAACATATATGCATGCATGTATCCCTATAGTATATATAGGAGATATATATAGATATACACACACACACACACACACTATATATATATATATATATATATAGGATATACAGCATGTGGAATATATGCATGTTTATAGCAGCACAAGTCATAATAGCCATACTGTGTAATGAAAATTGGTGTCCATCAACAGATGAATGGATAAAGAAAATGTGGTGTATATATACAAGATAGAGTTTTATTCAGCCATAAAGAAAAATGAAATTATGTTATTTGCAGGAAAGTGGATAAACTTGAGACCATATATTAAGTGAAATAAGCCAATCTCAGAGGTCAAAGGTCATATGTGGAAAATACAGAGGGAAAAGGAAAATATAGAGGAATGATATTCATCAAATTATATTGTTAGGGTTGTATTCGTGTAGGATATGTGACAACAAATCCCACCATTGTATACAACTATAATTCACCAACAAAAATATAGAAAAAGTTAAAAGGCTTGATGATAAACTAAAATAAAATAAATGTTAAAAAAAATAAGAAGAAATTAACCAAGTAACAAATTGTTGATGGGGGAGATGGGTAGCACACCATTGAGGACTGTCTTTGAGTTCCTGCTCTTATCCGCGCCACCCCCGCCCCCCGTTCCTTTATCAAACAGAAACGAGATATGCTTTTTCTCCTAGATATATTTCTTTAATGAAATCTGTTGAGCAGACAAGAAGAATTCTTGAACTTGAGTTAGGTTCTTTATACATTAAATGGCAGTTATTTTTCTATGCATGTTTGTGTGCTCTCTGATTATTTTTAGAAGGCAATACCTCCTTCCTGTCTGTGGAAAGACTTCACCCCAAAGCACCAGAAAGAATGCTGGAGTAACATGAACTCCTTGCTGTGTCCCTGATGGGTGTGATTTACTGTGCTTTCCTTTAGTGTGTGGAGGCCGATGCAGGGGCAGCTGCAGGGGCATGATGTAGGGTCATTATTGCACTCTTGGGCAGCACTTGGTGTTTTCCAGGTGTTCTGCAATTATTTACCATCCCTATGGCACCTCCAGGAGGGGAGGTCTGCATGATCATCCTGGCTTAGCTGGAGAGGAATTTAAAACCCTGAAAGATAAGAGGCAGGCAGGCAGTGCTGAGTCAGTGCTAGCAACATCTCCTCCATCCTGGATTGTAGAATCCATTCGTTTGGGAAAGGCAGTGCTTTTCAAAGCCTGTGCAGAATTCTGGGTGGGAAAGACCTGGGGATAAGCCAGAAGGAGCCAATTCAATCTGTTTTTTGTTTTTTTGGTTTTTTGGGTTTTTTGTTTTTTTTTCTTGAGAAAAGGTGAATGGAAATTGAACCTTGAAAGATACACTCCAGGGATCCACAAAGTCTCCAGTGGTAAGAAACTAAAAGCAATATTTAAGCCACATACATGAGTCTTTCACAAAATACAAGGTTGATTACCAACTGTTAGTGGCGTGTGGTACCCATACCCAGTGGGAAGGTGGGAAAGTAGGGTGTGGTTCCTAAGATGCCAGCTCCCACAAAAGCCAGCTCATTCTTAGCTGCCATGATTTCTGTTCTGGAAGGAAACAGGCAGGGCACAAAATATGCTTACATAGAGCAGTAACATAAAACATGAAGCAATGAATTCTACTATGCTGAGGCTTCCCCCTCCCCAACACACACAAATGACAAAATTTTAACCTAGAATTCACAAGAGAAGTAGCCAGCATGAGCCTGGCATTTGCAAACTCAGAATCTAAGCAGATATTTTAGCCTGTGCAGACTGCTGTGACAAAGTCCTATAGACTGAGTATTTTATAAACAACTGTTCTCAGGCCTGGAAATCTGAGATCAGGGTGCCACCATGGTTGAGTTCTTCCAGGTTGACTACTGACCTCTCATTGTATCCTCATATAGCAGGATGAAGACATAAGAATTTTGGGGAGTCTCTTGCAATAAGGGCACTAATCCCATTCATGAGGGCTCTACCTTGTAAACTAATTACCTCCCCAAGGCCCCCACCTCCCTACACCTCACATTGGAGTTAGGATTTTCACATAAGAAGTGTGCCAACCTCAGCAACTTAGCAAGACCCTAAACAACTTAGTGAGACCCTGTCTCAAAAAAAAAAAAAAAATTTTTTTTTAAAGGCCTGGGGAGGTAGCTCAGTGGTAAAGCTCTCCTAGGTTCAATCCCCAGGACAAAAAAAAAGACTGCTATGATTTGATATCTAAGACTCCACAGAGAAGCTCAGAGCCCACAGAGGTATAAATACATTTTGCAAAACTGTCCTCATGCTCTGAATCATGAGCTTCATTCCTGAGCTTGCCCTTTTACAGCTCTAACAACCTTGGCTCTTCCCTTTGTTGGGATACATGATATATTCTATTTGAGCTTTGGTCTTAACTTCCTTTGTGGCTGAGTTGTTGGGCTCTCAGTACATGCACAGGTCCTCAGGGGCACACTTCCTAGTTACAGACATAGATTTCCAAGGCAGTCAGGACAATGTTCAAGTCTTGAGCAGGTACATGACTTTGGACAGGTTACTTAGATTTACAGAAACCTAGTTTACTCATCTATAACACAGAAATGATAGCACTTGGCCCAGAGGTTATTGTGAGGACTAAATTAGATGGCATATCTGGTAACTAAAGTGCCTACATAGCAGACACTAAATAAAAGTTAACTATTATTATAATCTGGCCTTGTGGACAGGATCCAGACCACGTCCTTAAATGGGTAACAAACAACTTTTGAAAAAATTGAATTTAAAAATCAAACATGAATGAACATTATAGTTGGTTCACATAAGCCTGTTCATTCATTCAGGACCCGCTTATATTATATTATACCTCTGTATATTCAGGTCCCGCTTAGTGCTGCTGACCATATTAAGTTAATAAGACAGAATACCCTAATGAAGAGCTGACACATATTGGAAAAAGTAAACACATAAAATAAAAATAATGATTCTTGTATCATTTCTTGCTAGCTAAACAAAGATCTGAGGGTATATACTGATGCTATGTGTACAAGTAACATGATTACTTGTAAAAATCTACCTAAAGTAATGGCCCCTGAGCACTAGCCTGCATCTGAGGTAGCTCCAAGGACAAGTGCAGGAGGGGAGAGAAAGGAAGCATGGCTTCACTGGGGCCTTGTCTAAAAGGGGCCCCAAGCCTCAAAGATCCAGGGCCAGAGAATGGCTGTGTAGTTCCTATGGCAGACCCACCAGCACACATCAGGAAGGTGACCAACCAGACCCAAAACCAATCCTCCCTTTAAATTACCACATCTTCCTGCGGGTGTGCATGGCTCTGGGTGGCAGCTCTGGCAGGGACCCAGGATGCTGCATTTCCTTCTGCGTTTGTTTATAAAACTGAAGGGGGAGAAACCAGCATCAGTCTCAAATTAATCTTCTCCTTTATCTGAAAGATTTGAGCATCGGCTCCATCAATGCCAAGCAAAACCTTCTGCATGTCCTTTTGAAAAAAGAGCACCCATGCCCAGCCAAATAACATGTTACAGGCATATGACATGGGGACAGAGTAACAGACTCCCTAGGAGCTGTTTTCTTTCTTTCTTTCTTTCCTCTTTTTTTCTTTTCATTTCTTTTTAATACCTTTTTAAGAGGCAGCAGAAAAGGCTGTCCTTTAGAGAAGAGTGCCTGGTTTGAGGGAGGGTTAAATAAACAAATGATAACAACACCAATCAACCCTCTTTGCTTACAGCCTGCAGAGTCAATCTGCCTCCTGGCTGCGGAGCTACCAACCAGCAAAGGCAAACTAATTAGACACAGACAAACACTTAGGCAATCACACCTTGTGAATGTAAGCGTCTTCCTGTCATTTGGCAAGTCTCTCAGCTGCCTCTGAGCGTGAGACAACAAATCCCCTGCAAACAAGTTCCTCGCTCTCCCTGTTAGTGAGACCTAACGGATCACAATGGCTAGAGGTGAAAGGTGGCAGTCTCGTCAGGTAATGACATCTCTCCAACAGCCCATATTAAAACAGCGGCACTTGTTTAGACTAGCCTATTTGCACCTACCTACAGAGGGCCTTTTTAATGTAATTATTAGCCTCTGCCGCCCTGCTTAGGATTTGAAAATATCGTTCATTTTCATCTTGCTTCAGCTACCGCTGCTATCTCCTATCCCGTCTCAGTCACCTCATCTTCCCACAACTAAGTGTAGAAACAAGCATGAGCCAGAAGAGCTGAATTAACAAGAACAAGTTGGCAGGTGAGCTATGTGACAAAAAAAAAAAAAAAAAAAAAAAGAAAAAACTAAGGGAGTTGACAATATATTCTAATCACTACCTGTCTGAGGAAATCTTGAAAAAATTTAAATGGCTTTTCTTAGACCAAAAAGCTATTGCAATAATTGACCAAACCTATAGATGCAAAAGCAAGAAGGTTGAAATTGAATAACAGTGTGTGGCCAGAAAAAAACTATAGGTTGCTTTAAGGAAATAGAAGGAGGCTAGAATCTATTGACAGGATGGCTAGGAGTTCTGATAACTGCTCATCATAGTACAGAATTTGACCTTTGACATTCTAAGTAGCTGGAAGGGATGGTCCCCCCCACCCCCTGCCGACCTCTCTCTGTATTATACAAACAAATGCATCACCATGTAAAAGTTTGGTTGATACATTATAGACCTGTAGGTCAAAGACCAAAATTTCTAAGTCCCCCGAATGATTTCCATCTCTGTTTGTAAGTATCCAGGTCATATTGGGGCAGAGCAGTGAGGGTGTTTTATCCACCCACTATTAATTGTTAAATATCTGTGGTTGCTTGGAGCTGTGCTCACTTTAAAATGATGCAGTTGACTTTCTGTCAAAATGGTTTTCAGTCTTATTCCTCAAGCCTTATTGGTGCTCTAGTTACAGTGTAATTTACAGCCTTCACTTATCCATGGTTATAAACAGGGATGACTTTTTTTTTAAGGCACCAGCTTACTCTGTCACTAAGGAAAAATTCTGTATAAAAGTACAGAGGACAGGCGCTGTGATGCAGCATGTAATCACAGCAGCTCAGGAGGCAGAGGCACAAGTTCAAAGCCAGCCTCAGCAATTTAGTGAGGCACTAAGCAACTCAGTGAAATCCTGTCTCTAAATAAAATACAAAAATAGGGCTGGGGATATATGGCTCAGTGGTCAAGTGCCCCTGAGTTCAATCTCCAGTAACTAAAAAAAAAAGTGATATATAAACTGGGAAATGTATAAGCTGTAATCCCAGTGACTTGGAAGGCTGAGACAGGAGGATCACAAGTTTGAGGCCAGCCTTGGCAACTTAGTGAGACCCTGTCTCTAACTAAAAAGTGAGAAGGGTTGGGGATGTAGCTCAGTGGTAAAGCTCCCCTGGGTTTAATCCACAGTGCCACAAAAAGGAAAAGGAAAAAAAAAAAGTAAGCACATCTTTCTAATTTATTTTTTTATTTTCCTTTTGTCTCTTCTCCATTATCTTCGTTTTTCTCCTCTTCCCCTAGAGGGGGAGTGATGCTATAGAAATCAGTTTCCAGGACAGTTTTGAGAAGAGTAATCAGGACCACTGAGACCCCAGGAATACAAAGTAGTATGGGAGAAATCTCCAGAGGTGGGGAAAACTACCAGTGAAGAGAGTGACTATAAGGAGCTTCTATTCTACATTATTGACCTAGAGCTTTTTTGCCAATATGTGCTAGAATGGAGCCAGAAAAAAAAATGTGAAATGGTCACTGCTCCAATCTACTGACAAAAAGAGAACTAATGGCAATTGTGAGAGGATGCCACCCTTAACCTTTTGATTCCACATCAGCTGCTGAGCAGTACAGTGGCCACATGTTAACACAAACTCAGAATTACCATGAGATTGCTGCTCAGAACTGAAAATGAGGACACAAATTCACATTCAAAACAGCAAACGAGAGGAGGTCAGAGGGAAATGACTGTTTTTTCTGGTAAATGACACAATTTTAACAAAAGCCTTTAGAGAGGAAAATAAAAGAAATAAACCAGAGTTTTGTTCTGCTCTCACTAGCTCCCTTTCCAAAGCAGAAGACAGAGAACTTCAGTACCAAGATATGGCATGGAGCACTGCTCGTGACAGTCCACCCCCAACTTTTGATAAAAGTCATCAAGAAGACTCACAAAAAGAACAAAAATTGACAACAACCCTGGAACCCAAATATGACAGGTAATCTTAAGCCATAATCTAGAAGTTTCCACTAACTGCAAATGTAAGTGGGAATAAATTGAAAACCCACTTTTAGATACACACACACCATCCTCAGAATTCAAACTATATGGGGGATCTTGAAAAAGATAGAGAAGAACTTTGATTAAGTCTGCTCCCAATCCAAACCCATAATGCATTGACTAAGAAAAGTACCCTCACCAGGTACAACACCCTCACTGCACTGGAGCTGCCTGCAGAGCTTCCAGAACACTGCCAACCCAGCAGCCCCTGCCT
Source organism: Marmota marmota marmota (assembly GCF_001458135.2). Lineage (NCBI taxonomy): Eukaryota > Metazoa > Chordata > Mammalia > Rodentia > Sciuridae > Marmota > Marmota marmota. The sequence continues at coordinate 8,784,895 of NW_026000076.1, forward strand.
GGGCACCACTTTTACAATAAGGGGTCTGAGCAGATAAGTGACAGTACTTGGGGATATAGAGTCTTCTGCAGAAAGATATTTTAAACAAGGGAGGATTCAGAGAGTTTGGAGGCAACGTACGCAAAAGGGCATTGGCTGTGAGAATCCACCAGGTCACACTTTGTCTTCCTCCTCATTCTCCAGCTCAGTCAGAGATGCCAGGGCTCCATACAGAGTCTCAGAAATGAGCACATCAGACTCCCTTGTCTCTCCATCCTAGTCAGAGGTCACCTGCACCCAAATCACTTTCTGACACCCCCTTCAATCAAGTAGCAAATGTTTCACCTAGATAGACCCTCCTATACCTAGAAAAGAGTAAAAGGGAAAATTCTGGTGGCTGTGAGAAATCCTTAGGTATGTTTCAAAAGACTCAGATCATACCTCCAGAATTTTTCTACAAGAAAATATTTGCTTGTCTTTCATGAAACAAAGCATAGAATACTATACTTCATAGGTTAGCATACTATGAGCCAAGATCATGGCTGAAAGGGGAGATAGAAAGAATGTACTTCTAAAATATGCAAGACCCAAAATGTGATAGTTAAAAATAGAGTCTACATAAGAGGCAGAAATTGAAAATTTTTCCACTATCCTTTTCTCTGTATTCTGGGGAATTTTCTCAACTGATTTCTCCAAATTACTGTTTGCTTCCAATAGGAAATAGGAATAAAATAGCAAAAAATGGCAAAGACAACAGATATAGAATACCAGCTTAGATATAGCCCAAAATTTCTTTAAAGTTTTAAGGATAAATAGGTAGGTGAGAAGAATCCTGGGGAGAGAGAGATGTAGTGGCCATGACTCCCATTATAATATTAATAGAGATTTTTTTGCAGCCAATATAATCTACTTCTACTATTTTCTAAAGGTTTCTCATGCTCCTGCTTTAGAATAGTTCTAATCATGTCAAGACTTTTAAAGAGTTAAGAAGGACAACTTATAAAACAACTAAGTATAAAAAATATTACATTATGATTGATGTATGTACATTCCATGTATGTATTATATGTCAAAATACATTCTGCTGTCATATATGACTAAAAAAATTCAAAAAATTAAAAAAAATAAATCGTGTGGTTAAAAAAATATATATATTACACACATGTTAATATGGAACATAAATTTCTTTATTAAACACATATTAAATACATATTCAACCCATGATTGCTAATGTTACACATCAACTTAGATAGGTTATAGCACCAGTCATGTGGTCAAATGTAGTTTAGATGTTGTGCAGAGGTATTTTTTAGATGTAATTAGTATTTACATCAATAGTCTCTGAGTAAAGTGGATTATTCTCCACAGCGTGGGTAGGCTTTGTTCAAATGGTTGAAGGCCTGAAGAGAAAGAATTGAGGTCTCCTAGAAAAGTAGGAAGTCTCACTTAAGACTCTAAGTAAAACTTCCCGGACTGTTAGAAACCCTGCCTGAGTCCCCAGCCTCTTGCCTTGTGGAATTCAGACTCAAGCCTGCAACATCAACTCCTAAATTTCCAGCCTATCAGCAGCCTGCCCTGATTATCTTATATAGCCAGTGTACATCCTATTGAGTCTATTTCTTTAGAGAACCCCCTAATTATATGCTACTATGTAGAAGGTTCTCTTTTACACACTATCACATGAGGTACACAAATAACAATACCTATGTCTCCATTTCCAGGAATATACACCTCTTTCAATACAAAAAAATCTCCCAATCCTTCATGTGCCCAGCACCGTGGTAGAACTACAAATATAAATCAAGATAGTGTAGTTTTTAAGAAATTAACAATCTAGTTGAGAATATGACATGCACAAACTACAAATCTATGTGGCATTGTGAAAAAAGTATTAGCAAAGGGGCAAGGAGTTTCAAGGGTTTCCACAGAAAGGCAAAAAAATTCTGCCAGAAGCAATTGGGGAAGGCACTCACACCATCAAAATGTTCCAGTCACTTGAACCACTGGAAAATTCCATAATAGGGGTCAGAGACTACAAGTCACTAAATCACAAAGGCCCAGAAAGCCACATAATGGAGGAAGAGATGTTGAGTTTTATGAGGCTCTGCATAGCCTTGGTCCTCTGGGTTCACCAGGCAGAAGTTCCCCCAACACTCCTAATGGGCACCCAAGACCAGGATTATGGGAGTGACACAGATGGTAACATCCCAGGGTAGAGCAAGCTTCAGCTCTTGATTCACTCATCAGTTATGAGGAGCAACCACACTACTCTATCCAGGAAGTCCTGCTCTAGCATCACTTGGCCCTTGTAAGCATCAGGCAATCAAGGAAAAGGTCAGCATGGTTTTAGGAACATTTTCAGAACAACCTAGGCCGTATCAGGTCAGTTTCAATCAGCTCTTTGATCATACTACCTAACTGTGAATTGGTGGTTATGACTAAAGCATATGAGAAGAAAGAAAATTATGTTCATTGCATATTGCTTCAAGGAAGCAGAAAAGCACAATACCTTTTAGAAATGTTTCCACTAAAAAGCCACTTAAAAGGGCCAGTACCTATGTTGGGGTTATAAATTCAGATTCCTTTGAAGCCCAGTTGAATCAGCTGTGTAAATCAGGAGGGGGCACTGTCATGTGGAGTGATGGGGATTTGTAGAAATTCTCGGGTACGTCTGCAACCAGATATGTTTTTTTTTCCTATCAATTTCTGCCCATGGCTTTAAAAGGTTAAGCTTGACTATTTCTAAGTTGCAGGTATTTAAAATAATACATTCCTAAAAGACTTTAAAATTTGGTGCTTAAAATTTGATGAATCTCTAACTATGAAAGAGGAACTAGGATCAGATGCCAAGGTACCCCTTATATTTTTAACTTTTCCCTTCTGAGTAGAGCAGCAGGAACTATCAGAGGCAACTGCTTGACCCAATTGACACTATGATTTTGCAGGAAAAGGTAGTCCAAACTAGGAAGATGGATACATGCAGGATCCAGGGCTCCATATGGCCCCTCAGTCAGAGGTACCATTAGAGTACATCAAATGCATTCCCTTCTCTCAAAGAACTGGCTGGGGGCCTTCTCGTTCCATCTGACCACCTGTCCCCTTTTCCTTCTCTGTCACAAAGACTCCTTCCTCCCCTCATACCAGACCAGGGCCTAAACTCTCAGCTTTTGTCAGTAATTATGGAGGTGGAAGAGTCCAAAGACACCAGGAGCTGCCAGCTTGATCAAGACTTGGCACCCTTCAGCTCTCTTTAAAACTGGAAAGAAGTCGGCTGTCTCTCTGAGATACGGTTTAAGAGAGTTACTGGTTCTGAATCCAAAGGTCATTAAGGAGTTTCATTCTTCAAAGAGACATGAGGCTGCACCATCATGGAAGATCCAGGCCCATAACTGTGTGAGCAGGGTTTTTGGATTCCCCAGACTCATTGGAATTGTTTGCCATGCAAGGCAGGGTGCCCTGTACTTGGCTTGTGTTCAGATGGAAATATTGTGCATTTGTTTGTAGACTCCTGTGTTTATAGGTTAAAAGAAAGTAACTCAGGAAGACACAAAAATAAAAAATAAAACAACTCTTTCTGGTCCTATCTAGAATCATGATGGCTTTTGAAACAGCTTTTTGCAGTGTTAACCTGAGTGTCCAAACTGAAGGCAGTCACGTTCTGCTTTTCTATCATGACTCCTCCCTCATTTCCATGCCTTATCTCTTCCCAGTGAAGTACTCGGAATAAACCTGTCACCCAAAATCATGGAATTTGCAGGGAAATGGATGGCATTAGAGCAGATTATGCTAAGTGAAGCTAGCCAATCCCTAAAAAACAAATGCCAAATGTCTTCTTTGATATAAGGAGAGCAACTAAGAACAGAGCAGGGAGGAAGAGCATGAGGAAAAGATTAACATTAAACAGAGACATGAGGTGGGAGGGAAAGGGAGAGAAAAGGGAAATTGCATGGAAATGGAAGGAGACCCTCATTGTTATACAAAATTACATATAAGAGGTTGTGAGGGGAATGGGAAAAAAAAACAAGGCAGAGAATTAAATTACAGCAGATGGGGTAGAGAGAAAAGATGGGAGGGGAGGGGGGATAGTAGAGGATAGGAAAGGCAGCAGAATACAACAGTTACTAATATGGCATTATGTAAAAATGTGGATATGTAACCGATGTGATTCTGCAATCTGTATTTGGGGTAAAAATGGGAGTTCATAACCCACTTGAATCTAATGTATGAAATATGATATGTCAAGAGCTTTGTTATGTTTTGAACAACCAATAAAAATAAATAAATAAACCTGTCACCCTTCAAACCAGCCTTCCCCTCAGCACAGTGGCAATGGCAGCCTCCATGTTCAAAGTCAGGGCAGAACTCTTCACCTGTGTGACACAGAAGGACACCCGTTTCTGACTGGGTTGAAAAGTGCAACTACCTTTGTTTCTGAGATAGGTCAGTATAAGAAGAAGACAAACTTAACCACATTATCGCCTTTAGATTCTAAAAAATCTACTTGCTTATAAATGTACTCAGCAGAGGCCTAGACTCACAGAGTAAGTGCTCAACAAATATTGTTGGTTAATTAATTGATCAAGTCTCCTCCTTCAGCCCATGTCCAGAAGGGCTCCCTGTGGTTCTCCTTAAAGGCTTTATTGCCGCCTGAGAATACCCTGCTGCAGAACCCCTGCTTGGAGGTGAAATCACGCAGAGAAGAAGAAACACCGATGCAGCAAGGCGCCCACAGAAGGCAGGACTCCAAAATGTCTGGAGGCACTTGAAAGCCCAATTTCACTTTTATTCAGTAACTTCACTTTTTTTTTTTTTTAAGATGAATCATTGATGTGAAAAGAGAACTTCAACTTAGTCTGGACTGACCAAAAGCCCTCCTAGCTGAGGAACTTGAGAGACCTCCCTGAAGACCTAGGAGTTTGGCTTTCACATTTCGTGGTTTCCAATTTGCATTGCCAGCTCTACATTGTCAACCAATGGAGGGTTGTGTTCAGTGACACTCTCAGTTCACCCTTCACTTTTTCCAGAGACTCATGGTCACTTTGGGGTTGTGTTATTTGTCTGTTATGTGGTAGCAACAGGGAAAATAGAAAAGAAGTACCTGCTAATGAACATGATGAGAGCTAAAAACTTCTACTTTTAGAGATTGACATTTTCTTTCACCTAGAATCTTGACCCTTCCCTAACTGCATTTCCTTAACTAACATTTCAAATTGCTGATGCAGAATCCTCCATAGAGTCTTTCTTGCTTCCACCAGGTGTGACTTCTCCTGGATTCTTCCTCAGATGGAATCCTGGCCCTGTATACTCTTGGCTGCAGGGACCCTGGAAAAGCCAATTTAAACTCCATGTGAACCAATTCACCATCTATAAAGAGAACTGCACAATCTACCTCAAAGGCCATGAGAATTGAAAAAAAAAATCAACCTATGAAAAGCACAGATATATGTAAACACTTAACTGAAGCTAAATGCAATTATTGGCTATTAACTATGAACTCTAATATAGAGTTTCATTTCTCAAAAAGCTCTTGCCTTACTTTCTTATTTGTATGTGATCTTGCACTTCTACCTCTTCTCACTTTTCCTCTGGGTTTAGAGAATTGATTCATCTCTTCCAGCCAGGAGAGGTTCAGATGAGTTCAGGCTAAGCTGAAGCTCTCCACATTAGAACAGGATGCTTGGGAGCAAAACAATGTCTCTTCTCTTTGTGACTGAATCATATACACACATGGTAAATAGGGAAATGAGCCACACAAGGTTTACCTAGTACCTCATATATGCTAAGCTCTGAGAATACACTTGTTGATTTTTTGTTGTTGTTGACAATTTTATACTAAGAGAAATATCCAAGTGTCTATATCAAACTGTATCTCTCTATCAGTATGTAAAGTATGTATCTTTGAAAGCCTCCACACACAACAGAGAAACAAGACATAACACGAAGTCAAATTTTGCCTTCCGGTAACCTGCCAAGACTAAAAAAGTCTGACAGCACACAGAAACTTTTCCCAACATGCAGAGCTGTCATCGGTACTTCTCCACCTTCCCAGCAACACAGAAATGCTGCAGTGGATGCCAGAAACATCGACGACCAGAGCAAGGACAGTGCCCTGCCTATAGTTAGCAGTTACTATATTTATTCTCACCCTGACCTGCTGTCAGCATCATTCCTTTCAGATCCATGGCTATATTGTGAGATATGATTGCAAGTCCTCATCATTTGGCTTGCAATATCCATTTTCAAAATGTCCTCTTGTGAATGCAAGGTAATTCTAACAGTTTTTTAATGCTCCTAGACATTCTCTGCATTCAGCAAAAACCTCTCCTACCTCTCTTTCTGCTTTTATCTTTTAAAATGTTTCCACTAAGAATCCCTTTAGTCAGTCTCTTCTTTCTGATGGCCCTGCACTTGTACAAATGGTACTTGTTCATTTTAAGCTGCCCTTAATGGTCTCTAAAGAAATCAATCTTCTGGGTTTCTCTAGATAAACATCCAAAGAGAAATTTAGATTGTGATTAGTGAGTGTCCCAGAGAAGCCCTCACATGGGACTCCGAAGCAATGAGGTGAGAAAGAAGCATCCTTCTGTTTAGAAGGACTGTTTCAAGAGCCAGGTCACGGGATCCATCAAGAGCCATCGAGGTGTCCTGGACTAGCAACAATGAAGAACCATTGCCACCATGGGCCCGAGAAAATGATGTTGCTGGAGCTTGGTGAGAGCTGGAGGCATCTGGCCAGCAGGAACTATAGTCGGAGAGGATGCAGCCTCTACCAAGTGGGAAGGAAGTGGGTATTGCAGACAAGGGTCAGCAGCCTGGAGCCCACTGAAGGGAAAGAAAGGGCAGAGAATGAACCTCAGAGGGGGGGTGGGGAAGAACTAGCACAATGTGTACATATGAAAGGGCATGCCAGAAATGAAATTGCAACCCATCCTGAGGCATTCAGCAAAATTTCATCCACACAACCTCCCAGAGAAGTCTAAGGAATTTCCTATCTGTTGCATTCCAACTCATCTTTATTAGTGTTTCTGGAAAAGAGAGGTCATTTTAATTTCTAAAGATGTAAAGTAGCATAACCTTATTTGTGAATGTGATTCTCTCAGGATGTTCCCAAGATTCATGCTACATCACTCTCATGGTTACAGAATATATTAAGGAGAAAATTTTCTCTCTTTTCCAATTAATAATAGTTGGAAAAAAACATCAATTAATGTGGTATCTGTAGATCATGCTTCTCTTTTTTAAGTGGGTGATTTTCGGTGTTACAATTTCTAGATGTAAAGCAGTGGTCTCAACCCCAGCTACTTGTCAGCATCAACTTCAGAACTTGCATCCAGTATAGAAGCCTGTGACCTGCCCCAGAGAGTCTCAATTGAGAATCATTAATATAAAATTATGGACATATGATTAGGAAGCTGTACATAGAGATTTTTATCCAAGCCTCTTTGATCTATCAATAAAGTTTAACATCATTCTGTGTTATGTTTTTAAAAGATCTCCCATGTTAGTCTCAAGATAATTTATTAGTTGGAGGTATGTACCCAAGGGAAATAGAAATTAACTTTCACATAATTTCATGCTCTTAAAAAGAAATGGATTTATTTCAAATTGAGGCTTTTCACAGACAGAATTAAAATAAGTTTGTGGCTAAAGGCTAGGGCTGTGGCGTTTCTGAAAAATTAAAATGAGCAATCTAAAACTTACTTCTGTAGCCTTCCAAGTGCAGCTCAAATCCCTCCAGAAAATGACCAACGAATGTGAGGTATGCAGAAGGAGTAAATCTTTGTTCCTCAGTTTCTCCATTAAGAAGCCATTCTGCCATCCACTGAATGAGCAAAGTATTCTGTTCACACGTCCTACTTTGTTTTTCTTTGAATATTTTCTTGCTTATTAATTTAAGTTTTTACCTTCTGGATTTTTCCAACACCTGTGTGCATGTCATATATGAACATTTTGAGCTTAAGAATTGTCTTGTTTATTTTTGCATCATTACCCATTACACTTATCTGTTGTAGGTGTTTATTCAATGTTGAATTAATACCTAATTTTTAAAAAAAATTACTTCTCTCAAATGAAGCTGAGTTTTAAAAACACACCTGTAGGGATGATGTTTTTTATTGACTTATACCTTTCCCTATCATTCCACCCCCACCCATTCTCAATTCTAGGACCAGACAAAAAACAAAAATCTAGATTCCAGATCCAACAATTTCATGCTCAATTTAACATTAAAGGTGCCATGCATTTAAGATCCAGAATTTCTGAGAATGTTCATTTGCAGGCAAATGTTTAGATCTAGTTAGTGGGACTTTCATTATTTTGTATGATATTTTGATTTTCTACTATTATTGAACCTCCCTGCAAGTCCTTCTGATGAATAATAAACATCCCCCACTTTTTTTATTCTATGTCTTTTTTTTTCGTTTGTGGTCCTGTGGATTGAACCCAGGGCCTTATGCATGTGAGGCAAACACTACCAACTGAACTATATCCCCAGCCCATTCTATGTCATTTTTAATGAAATTTTAAAGCCATCAGCTACCTACAAGATGGAGGATATTGTTTTAAAAAAATTTTTAAAAACACTACCCATTTTATTTGATAGCCAGGAATGTCAACAAAAGATGTGTCTGGAAACATCACCCTTGCAATCAAGCACATGAGGAAAAAGGACCGGAACTGATGAATTTTAATACAACTAGGCAAAAACCCAAGGCCTGTCACACCAGCTGGTCATCCTTGCCTCAGCCATTAAAAGTAGCCTTTTTTTTTTTTTTTTTTTTTTTTGTGGCTAACAACAGAAATGTCGGTCAATCAGACACAGCTGTAGGTCTGGGCTTGGAGCCCACACTCAACCTTGCCCCCTCCCTTTTTTCCCCCAGGCTAGGACCGAATGAAAGGGTCAGGATTGGCAGTGGGCACAGAGAAAGGGAAAACCAAGATGCTTAAATTCAGATGAAAGATTGATTGCTGCAGCATCTCAGGCCTTAGCCCATTAGGTAAAGTTTAACCCCTGCAAAGCAGGTCAATTGGCAAAAATGAAAGGAAAATACGAACTTCAGGTTGAAAGACGGTGCAGAGGCGAGGGGAGATGCTCTGCTGCATATGGTGTTCCATTAATAGGTATCACACTCCATAATGGGAACATTTTTATACAAATGTGTTCTTTGGAATTCAGCCAAGAGCAGGGCACCCTAGTGAAATCACAATGCACAGCTAATGAGCTATTTTTGGTGAATTTGGCACTAGAGACTAATAGAACCAATTTGTCCCCAAAATGTTAAATCATTTAGCGCTTCTTTGGAGGTGCTAAGTGCATCTAGAACTTTTCGGGGCTGTCAATAAAAATTAGAGACTACTCAAAGGCCTTCCGTCTTGGCTTGCGATCCTTTATCCTCAGATTAACGAACTGCTGGGCACCTGAGGAGACTCTGAGCAAAGCCTGCTAGCTGGGCGAGTGAATGGAAGACTGAGACCAAAGGCACTCCCCTGATTGACTGCAGAGTGAGTGTTCTCTGTCAGCATGCTGTCAACTGCAGCTCCTCTGCGGTCGCTGGCATCACCTCACTCCTCCACACGCACACTGCCATCTAGTAATGCCCCCTCCTGGCACCCCCACTCGCCCAGGATCATAAGGGGAATATTGACTCCTGCCTTTCATTGACCATTTTCCTGCATCTTTCACTAGCCTTCAGTCCTGTACTCCTGGATTTTTTAAATTGTGAGTCAGAACTCCCTCTTACTAGCCTCCCTCACCACCAGCCATCCTGCATATTGGGGCAAGATGAATCTTCATTAACTAACACTCTCAAAAAGTTACCCTCCTACTTGGAAACTTTCAATGGCTCCCTGGTACCTGCCACATCAAGTCTGAGCTCAGCCATCTGACTGTCAAGGCCCTTTATAAGATGACCCCATTCAACCAAGATAGGCTTATTTTCCACAAGCTGTCTTATCCTGCTTGGCTCAGGAGAATCATTAACCATCACTGAATAAATAAATCCCTGCTACTGCTCACCCTGGAGCCCACTACAAAGAGTGAGTAAGTTACACTGAGCTACCAATGTGAGAAACAATAAAATCCAGAAGTAAAGCCTGCAATTTAAAGCATCTGCCCTTGTGAATTACAATTTAGAGCTCAGGTTAAAAAATGCTATTTGTTTTCTTGGTCTACGGCCCGCCCACCTCAGCCCCACAGAAAAGCCTTCCTCCTCATAAATCCAAAATTGGTGCAAATCCATGAAACTATTGTTGATGCTGAAGTAACAAATAAAATCAATTTCATTTAGATAGTTGATTGCCCCACACATGTCCTTCACTATCAGACTGTTCTGGTGTTCCAGGAACACCTGCATTCCCTCTCTCTCTCTCTCTGCTGTTGCATCTGAATTGCTCCTCTTCTTGGCATGCTCCCTCCTCTCTACTCCATCCTTCCAAATTCCACTGTGAAAGGCAAGTTCTTGCCCCACCCCCTCAGGTATGCCTGCTCTAAACAGCCTCGGGTCCAGGACTTTATTCTCCATACAGTATGTACAGTACTACTCATTACTGAAGTTTATATTCTCTCCAGTACTAATAGCAGATCATTTCTTTTGCTTCCTCAAGGAGAAGGGTCATAATTTAAACTTCACATTTTCACACAGTGCTATGATCATGAGAAGCAACCTGGGCTCACATATAAATACCTTTTGACTGGTCCATCAAGTCATGCTTTAATTCTATTCCTATCGTGCCTAAAATGGTACTGAGCATACAGCAAGGGCTCCAAAAGCCTGTTAATCAATAATCAGACACACTGTTACACAGTTTTTTTGTTTTTATTTTGCTTTGCTTTGTTTGCAGTGCTGGGAATTGAACCCAGGATCTCACATGCTAGACAAGTGCTCTATCCTGGAGTTACATCACAAGCTCTTTTAATTGTTTGTTTGTTTTTTTTTTTAATTTTGAAACATGATTAGAGTTGCTGAGGTTGGCCTCAAACTTATAATCCTCCTGCCTCAGCCTCCAGATGCTAGGACAGGTGTGTGCCACCATACCTGGGCCCCTCAAATGGAAGTTTTTAATGTACCCCAGATGTTAGATTGGAATATTCTCTATCATTGTGGCTAGTGTACAAGAGAAGACTAACCATCCTCCAGAATTGTGTGCTCCCTCTTACATTATACAGACTTGTCCCTGAGTAGCAGTTTTCTTACAAATGAATGAAGCAACCAATGGAATGTGAGCCAAGGTTGCTTCTGAGCGAAGGCAGCTGAAAAACAGTGTAGCTTCTCCACCTTTCTTCTCCCAACTGGAAAGATACCACCAGGATGCAGATCTCTTGAGCTTTAGAAGATGGTAGAGCCAAAAGCTGAAAGGAATTGGTCACCTGAATTACCCTGTAGAAGAGTCTTCCTGCCAGTCATATCCCCTGTCTTGCCCTTTACATATATGTGTTACTGTGGTAAGCTACCAAAAATCTGAGGTGATCACTTACCTGTCTCTGAAAAAGTAAAATTGCCACTGAGAGGAAGAGCAGTTCAAAATGAGAAGCAATTAAACTCTCATACATTAATTCATACATGATGAATTATCAAGCTAAAGGCTAACTGGCTTCCAGAGTGAGTCTCTATACATTTAATGAGGAATTCAAGCATGTTCCACCAGTTCTAAGAAAATGATTTTATTGTATGTCCTAACATATCCAAACCCACTGCTACAAGGATAATGTGAGAGGTCTCAATTTTCCATCTCCAGTCCAACTACTTCCCAAACTAGAGAGATATATAAATAATTGCCACTAGGTATTTCTGGCTTACTGTTCCCCAGGCCTCTCAAATGCAAGACCCTTTAGTGCCAATCTCATCTTCCTATCCCATTCATCTTCACCATATTATTCTTCCTCCTGAAAGTCCTCAGTTAGGGCACTAACACCTATTAGAAAATGAGTCTCGACTCCCACAAACTTGGCTTTCTCTCCTCTTCTCCTTCTGCATAGTTTGCCTATCTCTGCCATAGCAATCCTGTGCTGTAAGAATTTGTCTACGCACTTACCTTTTTCCCTAGACCATAAACTTCTTAAGGCATGTACCAACTCTTTTATCTGTGCAGTCACAACACTCAAATATTAGTTCAATGAAAGAACAAATGATTGTAGACCTGAAAAGAGCTCAACAATGCTATACAACTTTTCAGAAAACACATAGAAAATCTTCAGAACATCAGATTTGGTAAAGAGTTCTTAAATATGGTAACAAAAGTATGATCCATAAAAGAAGAAATTGATAAATTTTATAAATATTAAAAGCTTTTGGACTTTAAAAAGACACCATCGATAAAATGAAAAGATAAGACACAGAGAAGGTGACAATATTTGCAAATGGTGTTTCTGATAGAAACTTTATACAAGATATATTTTTAAAGTTCCTACAGCTCAATAATAAAAGGACAATTTAGAAATTGGCAAAAGATTTAAATAGACATTGAATCAAAGAAGATGCGCAAATTGCCAGTAAGCACTTGAAAATATACTCAACATAACTAGTTAAAAGAGAAATGAAAATAAGAACCTCAATGAAATACCACGTCACTCTCTCTAGAAAATCTGTTTTAATAAATAAATAAATAAAAAGCATTGGCATGGATATGGGGAAACTGGATTCCTCAAAATATTGCTGGTGGGAATGTCAAATGTTGCAGCTACTTTGGAACACAGTTCAGCAATTTCCTAAAAGTTAAACCTAAATTTACCATATGACCCAGTAATTGTAGTCCTAAGTATCTATTCAAGAAAAATAAAAACAATCTACACAGAAGGGGTTAAAATGTGTATCCCAAGAGTTGTCTAATAATATTCATAGCAGCATTACCCATACCTAAAAAAGTCTGGATAATCAATCCAAGTGAGCAGCAACTGGTGAATGGATTGTGGACAACAATATTGGATTGTGGTGATGGTTGTACAACCTGTAAATCTGCAAGACATCATTGAATTGTACACTTTACAGGGGAAAATTAATAATATGCAAATTATATCTGAATGCAGTTTTTTAAATAAAAATAGCTTTATATCTGTAAAGATGTGGCAAATACCATCATAATGACAACATGTATTTATGTACCCACCATGTGCCAGGCAATGATCCAAGCACCTTACACATATATACATGTAACCTTCACAATAATGCTATTAGGTAGGTGTTCCTATTTTCCTATTTTGCACATAAAATTGAAGCACATAGAGGTCAAGTGATTTATCTGGTACCACATTGCTGCAAAATGGTAGCTCTGCAGATACTGGGAAGGAATGAAATTTTCAAATAACTGTAATTACTAGATCAAAAAGATGTCTCATTTTATTCATATACTTCTGGAGAAAAAAAACAATGGTTGGGCAATTTATTTTTTCCCTTTAGAAACAAATTAAGAATAAAACATTTAATCTGAAATGATTTAAAAGGCTCACAAATATCATTCAATTATTCTTTCTAGTAATTTCCACCATGGCATTCCTGTTAACTCACTACATGGAAAAGGTAAGATTCTATGTAAGCATGTTATATACTAATAAATGCAAGCCTGTTAAGGCTCATTCCCTCCAATTTGTGGATACAAGTCTTTTTGAAGATAGAAGGATTTAGAAGATACAATGCCTCAAAATTGGCCAAAGTAAAACTCCCACTTCCCTTCCACAATGACCAGCTTCACATACCTGTAGCTGCATCAGCAGCCGTCTCTCCAGAGTTCTCTGTACTGTCATTTTGCTCTCAAACATGCCTCTTGTCCATGCCTTATCATAGGCTGGTATGATGGTACCCAAAGTATCCATGGCTGCCCAGGTTTATGTTTCATATAAGTAGTAAATATTGTATGAGGGTTAAAAAAAATCTGTTGGCATGGTTAAGCCCAACTGTACTATAAGTAATAATTTTTCTGTCCATTTTGTAAATAAACAAGAAAAAATTTTTAAAACCTTAGAAAACCCTATGTTTTAATCTGGATAGTAGTAAAAGTGTTGTCTCATGCTGAATAGCACACTGTCCACTCACTGAAGATTCATCCAAAGTTAAGTCACATGAGAAATGTAAATTTGGGTAGGAAAATAGGTCTTGCCTTTCAAAAAATGAGACAACCTTTTACTTCAGCTACAGCTGATTGAAATGTTTAAATTCTGACATAACTGATAGTAACTTGACGTGTGGAAGCAACCCCTGCAAAAATAAATTTCTTCCCCTCTTCTACCCTCTTTTTTCCCATTTTATTCTCCAGATTAAGAATATTAGCTCTTTTTTGCTGAGTCTGAATCAATAATCTCATTTCTTCATTACAAATCTGAAGACAATTGCAGCAAATGAAAAATGGAATTTGACCTGCTGATGCTTAATTATTGATGTGGTCTTTTAAAAACGTATTTGGTTCTCTGAAATGGTTTCTCAGAACTGTGCACCATTCCTCATTGGTTCCCTATTCTGTTTGTTCTTGGCCTCTGCGTTCCTTTTCGATTTTCTGCAGGTTAGCAAGTGCTGCATCGTCTGCTTTTGAAATGTGTCTTTAGGCATGCTTTTGTTTGACAAGGAATGCCAAGGCTGAGCTGACAAAGTCTGTTTGAAAATCTTTTTCCAGGTATACAAGATCAGTGAGCCTGTTCAATGTATACTGTGATTAGAATTTTTCTTCAGATATTTATATCAACATCTCAGTTTTAGGGAGAGATGTTTTCTGAGCCTACCTGTCAGAAAGAAACTTATAAAAGGTAAGGAACTCTATCATTTATATATTCAAATGTAGAAATACATTTGTGGTAAAGAGTTGACATCCTCCCCTGAATGACTTGAAAGAAACGAGACAGGTTCCAAGTACAAAGTCACTACTCCTCCCAGGGGCGGGGACATCCATCTTCCTAGGAGTTTGGTCCTCAGATGAGGGATTTCAGGTTTAACTTGGAAAGATTTATGAGGTTTTAATTGTGAAAGTTCATCTCCTGCATGTTTTCCTTCTGAGGGTAGAAGAAATGGAGCAACTGTGAGAAAATAGAGCTACTAAAGGAAAATTTGTCTCTATAAAGCTGTATATTAAAAATAGAACATACAACCTGCCAATAAGAGCTCATCCGTATTCAGACTTTTTTCATGTAGAGCTTCATAGTTCAATTCAGTTCACCAAATATTCATTGTGTCTCCAGATGTATTTAAAGCGCAATACATTTTACCTAAGACCTTAAAAAAGAGAATATATTCTTTCAAAATAAAAAATCTATTTTAAAATATTGCTCACTTGTGGGAAGTGAAGCTTAGCATATTACAAGAAAAGGGCACCACCCTGACCACCAGTCAGTGACCGGATCCCAGAAGTCAGGCTTGTACTAACTTGTTGTACAAAGAGTTTGTAAAGGATAAAAGATAAACTAGAGTTGAGGGTCCTATCAGCTAATGAGATAAAATAGTTCTTAAGTACTTTGATATGCCCTTGCAGAAAATTTACTTTCCAACTTGGTTTATCACATGATTCAATCTATTGATTAAAGAAAAATTCACAATTTATATACCTGAAAGCATTTTGTTAGCCTTTCCAGTTGGCCAAGATATGCAAACAAAACATTCTGGTTTTGCTTCTATATTTCCATAATTTAGACTCTAGTTTAACTAATTTGGACTGAGCTTATCCCCAGTTATAGATATTAAGGTTATATTGGACTGCCTTGGTCTATATTAAAGACTGTATTTTACTAGTAAATATTCGCTTATAACTGCAAACAGCACAATTCTGAACTCAGAGTTATAGTCTGATGAAAGAAAAGAATAATCAGAGATGCTCTTGACAAGGTTAAAGACAACAAAAGAGCTTAAAGGTCCCAATGTGTAAAGAATAATATCAGTCAACTTAAATGCTTTGCAGAATAAGACTAAGTGAATAAAACAGTTAAATAAAGTTTGAGTTTACATGTAGCGTTCCTTTAAGAAAGCATCTTAGACAACAGTATTTTCATGTTATATAATCCTTTTTTTTTCTGGGGCAACATTGACATAACCATGTTCCTTTTTCAATATACTCTTCTATCAAAAACAAGAAGTTTTTACGCTGCCTGATTCCACCACTAAAATGTATGAATGCGAGATGCTTTCCACTGAAAAGCACTGAGCATTGGTCACCCTTTCTTGTTCGTGCTTGCAAGTGCTGAACATTGATGACAATATACATCAATCTGACTTTCTACATCCAGCAGAGGAGAGTGAGGAGACAGTGAATGGAGGGATGTATAAAGAGCATCTTTATGAAGCATCACGCTTCACTGAGGGCTGAGGGCTGGAGCTCCACTCTGATGTCTGTTCCAGAAAGTACTGGTTCTCTGTGCTAAGTTCATCTTAACCCCTGGGGTGCATTCTCCATACCTCAGATAGAAAGGGAGAGGAAAGATGTGCCTATTACATGGCTAAATAGCTCATTTTCACACCAAAACATGTAAGTTATGAGTACCAACCCACAGGATAGCTGGTTCTAAAGTCCCATCCCCTACAGCCACTGAAGACCAAGCACAGAAGAGGGTGTGTTTCTTTGTCTCTTCATGGTTTGGTTCCCTTGGTGCCTGTGCATCAGTCTTTTATATACAGAAGGACTAAAGTCATTCCAGATACTTGGACTGTCATTTTTTAAAAAGCTGCAAGATCATCCCTGTCATGAGGGCCAAAGAAGGTGTCAGAATCTGTACTCGGGAAGGAGACAGAAAAAAAGAAATGTCATTTCAAGATGGAGGAGATCTACAGCCTATCCATTTTGTTTTGTTTCTGCTAGGTAGGTTTAACTGGACGCATTATACAGAATCTCTTTGTTTTTCTGCAGAAATTCCAGAGTTGTCTATGAATCCCCAAGATAAGAATATCTAATATACTTGGGGAGGTGTTACTATACTCACAAATTCAAATGATAAAAACAAATAGGGCTTTGCAAAACATGTATAATGCCAGCATACATGTTAATGCCTATGGTCTACCAGCTTAGGAGAGAGGGCCCCAGAGAAAACACTTCAGAATTCCATAACACACCTACTTCAGGGCTCGTTTCAGGAATGAAGAGTAGATAATCATTTGTTTCGGATGCACAGGAGGTGAGCAGGGAATTTGAAAGGTGAGGGAGGGAATGTTCTTATTGGGGATAAAATGGAAATTATTTACTCTAGCAATCCTCATTATCCTGTTGATTTCCATCCTACTGACACTAAGAGGTCCTCTTATCTCCCACACACTCCCCCTCTGCTCTTACAATTCTCTATTCCCTTTGATTTCATGACAAAAATTTGCAAGTCTGAAACTTATATTTCACCTGAAATGTTAATATTCAAACTCTATGTATTAAAAAGGAGGAATGGGGAAGGCCCCCACTTTCAAATCCACAGCCAGCCCTTTAGGATGAGAGAAGTTTGACAAGCAGGATTGCAGGTCCGCTTGCCAATGCATCATCACCACCTACCACTGTTGCTTTCCTTGGCTTTTTTCTAGGGGAGTCATTGCATGCAAAATTCTAAATTCATGTCAAGACAGATTGAAAAAGAACATTTTTTAGAAGAGTGCCTGATGTGCAAAAAATAATGAAGCCTAATTGCTTTCTTTCTCTTTACTTTTCTTCTTTGTAAGCTAGAAATACATTTGCTTGTGGTCTTTTGTTGTGGTGAATAGAACTTCCTGAAAAGGAAGACCAGAAATATTCTCAGGGCACGGGGAAGAAAATCCATTAAAGAGTTTAATTCTGCTAAAATAAGATCCCTAGCTGCCCAGTGCCTGAGGCAACTCATATGAAGGGTGCAATTTGAAAACTTGACTAAGTAAGTAGGCTTCGCTGCTCTCCTCAGTACAGTAGTGCCCTGCCCAGTGGCCATAACTCTCTAAAACCCTACCTCTAATGCAACTTCCAAGTCATCAATACCACACTTCAGAGCAAACTTGAAAGAGTCAGGCCCATTAGAATCCCAGCTCAGCAAATGTATTACTCATGACATCATTAGTCTTGGTTTCTTTATTGATAAAATGAATTTTAAAAACTGATTTAAATTTTTTCTCACACAGTCGTCCTTAAAAAAAAAAAAAAAAAAACTCTGAAAAACACTTAAATGCTATGCCAAACATATAGTAGTCACTCAATAATTATTATTTTCCTTTTCCCAAAAATGTATCCCTATCTAGGATTTACTCTCCCTTTAACATAATAAGGGGAAAAAACACAAAGTAAAAGAAAATCCTGCAAATAAGCAACTTATTATGAGCCTACAATCTCTCAATCAAAACAAAATACAAACACCTTTTTTTTCCAGATATGTGTGCTATACTAATTACATTCAAAGTACTTGCCTTCAATAATTTATCCCAAAGGGGGATTATACTTGTTGATACAGGCCCTGGATCTAAATCAACATGTCAACATGACTTTGATTAGTTTCTAATTTGTATAGTTTGGGAAAGAATCTAAAAAAGTCCCCAAGAAAATTCTTGAGGGAAATTGGGGACTTTTACTCTAGGTCAAGGGATTCTTGCTCAGATGTCTATTGGACCACCACAAAGGGGACAATGTAACTAGGGTCTGATGGTTCACAAGCTGCCTTTGTTGAGGTAATCATAACAAACAAGGTATGTATCACCACAGGATAAACTCCTTAGGAAATAGAGCTTACCTTCTGTCACAGAAGCTAACCATGTTCTTCCCCAACCTAGAAATGAAGTGAAAATCAAATTGTTCAGGCTATTAGTAAGACTCCAGAGAGCCTCCACAACTGCCTCCACTGTCCTCCTGAACACAGGACTCTCTCCAGGGTCAGACCACACTGGCCACAGACAGCTGAAAATAAACCAAAGCACAAGATCCCCCTAAAAAAAAGAAAAAAAAATTAAATTTACTCTGAAATATAGAAGAAATACCCAAATCCCACTGAAAGCATACTCGCTTTCAACCCAATCAGATGTTTGCAGGGCCATAAATGGACCATAGTTTATGCTAAGACCTATTCTGAAGCTCATAGCCTACCAAAAGACAATATAAAAGAAAAGAAAAAAGAAAAAAAAATCACCTGTCACATTCATATAACTTGAGTTGTTCTATCAAAATGGGAAGCTGATATGCTTTGACTATCAATTTCTAGTAACAGATAAGAAAAAATATATATATTTTAGGTAGTTCTCACTTTCCCAGCCAAATAGAGTAAAAGTTCTGGTCTTATTTCAATCCCATTATCAAAGGACCATTCACCTAATATAAAAATGCAGCTCTTCAAATATACCCTGTTCATGGATAGGCAGAACTAACATCATCAAAANGAGAAGAGGGGAGGGGAGGGGAGGGGAGGGGGAATAGTAGAGGATAGGAAAGGCAGCAGAACACAACAGACATGAGTATGGCAATATGTAAATCAATGGATGTGTAACTGATGTGATTCTGCAATCTGTATATGGGGTAAAAATGGGAGCTCATAACCCACTTGAATCAAAGTGTGAAATATGATATATCAAGAACTATGTAATGTTTTGAACAGCCAACAATAAAAAATTTTTTTAAAAAAGGCATTAAAAAAAATGCAGCTCTTCATCAATTTATCATTAACAAGAACATTACTACCTAATGTAAGGGAACTGCTTTATCCCCAGGGATTCTATTAATGGAAGGCTGAAGCCAGATAACAAGCAGGTGGGCCACAGGAGGGAACTCAATAGACATGCTCAGTATTCCCTGGCAAAGGACATTGTACAATGGCCTTCAATGACTGATGGAGTTCCTGGCATGCTCAACAAGGACAGAGGCTGAGGTGCAAAAAGTTTAACTTTCCCAAGAGCACCTTCTTGGTTTTTATTATTATTTTTAGAAATCCATGCTTATTTTTAATACACATTCCCCAGTGGCTCTTGATTCCTGCCCAGCCTTCTTACCCTCTCTTTATGAATATTCAGACTTGAAGTTTTGGGAATGATGCATCCTGGAATAATAAAACAATGTAAATGAGCAAATTTTTCAAAGTCTATGATGCTGCTACTAGCTCCTTATTAGGTCACCTGGCAACAAAACCGAATATGAAATATTTTTCTAAACTCTCTATTGCTATTAACTAATTTAATCCTCCTCAATAATTCTAATAAGCGTGCTTATTATTTTTCCCATTCTACAGAAGTGAAAAAGGAGGCACCAAGAGGTCTGATAACTTGCTCTAGATAACAGAGTTAATACATACATGATAGAGTCAGGATTTGAAACCAGGAATTCTGCCTTGGAGTCCACAGTCTTAAGCAGTAGACTATAATGGCAGTCAATCCACTTATAATAAAATAAGAATAGGCAAATTCATACATGAATTGAAACTCAGAAATAACCAATGCACTATCAAGCATTCAGGCTGGGAAATCTGGATGCTGCAACTAAACTTTAAACATTGAAGTCAGGTTCGTCCTAGGCAGGCTCTACAGCATGTTAGTCAGTGTGATGGATGGAATGCTTTGGCCCCCTCCAAATTCACAGGTTGAAATTCTAACCCTGGAGGTGACAGCCTTGGTTGCTGTGATAATTACCATTATCAACATATTATATTATTATTCATTATACATGCGGCTTTTCATTGCAGGTGAGTATTTGCAGGTAACCATCCTTCTTCACTCTCTCTAGGCACCCCACTGCTCTCAAAAGCCCACACATATATGAGATGACTAATGGGGATTAGGGGTATCACTGCAGCTAAGGATCACAGCAAAGCTAAGGAGCTCACAGGGACCAAACCCCTCAACCTTAGGCTTCATTATCAAGCTTCTCTAGCTGAACTAACCCAGCCCACACCAGTCAGGCATTCCCTTGCAAATACTAATCATTACCCAATAACCCACAGACACAGAAGACTGTCCACAGCAGAGGCAACTGTGGGTCAGAGCAGCCAAGCCCCGAGGCCTAGAAGAAAGGGAGAAAATGCAACGGCATTAATTATATAAACAGTTACTTGGAAAAAAGCTTTAAGCAAGTGTTTTAGATTCTTCTTTAATTAGGATAAATAATTACTTCACTTTCATCTTTCTGTGAGCTCCCAAACTCTCCCATGTCTGTCTTCAAATACCAACTAGAAACACACAAAGGTCAGGGGAATAAACTAACTGTGTACACTTTTAAAGCCACTTTATCTTCCTGGATCCTGGCTTCACCATCTGTACAATGAGGAGATAGGACAAGGTAAGTCTCAAAGGCGCCTTTCGGCAGATTTTCCACAACTCTGTGAATGTATAGGGGCTGACATTGGCTACATCATGTCACTCTTCTCATATGCTTTACTAAGGAGCAGCATAAGAATCAAAAAACACTAACTGAATTTGTTTCTTGAAATTTAAAAACTGTTTTATAAATGCAAATATTAAGACATTCAACAATTCTCTAAGTATGCCAGTCTTCTACTATGAAAGAAAAAAAAAGGGGGGGGGGGGAGTCTAAAAATCATTCAGAGAGAAGCTCAAGGAATGCTTAGGCAAAGATGTTCTTGGAAGTGACCAAGTTATCTCTTTCATTAGCCTTTCTGTGTGGCTCCAGAACTGGAATCAATGAATTGATATTTCAGGCAGAGAAATACTGTATAACTTTATAAAAAATAATTTTTCATCTGAGGTAATCATTCAAAATGGAAATAAACATAATATAGGATTACAAAGCATCACTGAAAGAAAGAGGAAGACTTTCTAACAAGGTTATTTGGAAGAATTTTCTTGGCTAGGGTGGTGAGTGAAGGGCATGTGCTGAGCTCATATGACTTCTGAAAATTTTTTCTGAATCCCCCCATATAGTAATAGTTTCATCATTCATGACCCTAAAACACCATTTATATAGCTCAAGTAGAGTGCTTCTGTGTAATATAACATTTGTTGATTGGTGTCACCTTTAGCAAACTAAGAATGTCTTATTACACTTTGTATATTTCCTGATAGTCTCAAGCACATAGTCAATTTTTAGTAAATATTGGTTAAATAATAAAAAGAAAGTTAATGACCACAGAGTTTATAAAACTGTCTTTGCCCTCAGAGAAGCTTGCAATCTAGTTAAAGAGCCAAAATTAACATCGCTAAAAAAAATTTTATATAATCATATATAACACCTTGCACATATAGTATTATGTTTGGGAACCCAGTCCAATTGACAGCAATTAGTCCTAAAGTGGTGGTTTAGAACACCAAAATCTGGCCCCAACCTACCTGATCATTGCCTTTCTCCAAAATGCCAACTGATTCCTTGAAGTCTCCTAAATTCACTCTCATCTTTGCCCTTTGGCTCAAGATTCTTTGTTGGGGGCCGCAATCAAGTCAAGATGGCGCCTGGCAGTTTGCCAGGAGGAGTGGTTTGTGAGGCAGGCAACGCCACCGAGCCATTAAGATGGTGGGGATTCCTTATTGGCTGATTGCTGTATCTGGATGATGCTAATTGAGTCAAGCTGTGTGTAATCAGTTAGGTATATATACCTCTGCTGTTCCATAATAAAGCGGCTCCCGCTACCTTGGGTGCCCGCTACCTTGAGTTCCCGCTCAGTTCCCGCTAAGTTTCCCCCGCAATAAAGCAGTTCCTGCTTCAACCTTCAAGTTGCTTGTCACCTCCCGGTTATTTTGCCCAGCCGGACTGCGGCAATTCTTCTACTACCTGGACCATTCTCCCCTCACTTCTCTAGAACATCAAGATCCTCACATCACCAGAAATCTGTATTGCTCACTTCACACCAAGTAGTACATCTAATTGCCATCCATTCATTAAGCAAACAGCCTCAATATGTGTATTGACTATCAATATGTGTAAGCTGAGCTAAACTTTGGGGATGCAAATGGAAGGTATATACTTCCTGCCCTCAAGACGTTTAAAGTTCATTAGAAACCAAACATTGTCTACTAACATGACTTTTTTAACATAAAACTACTATTTATTAGTTCATAATAGTTAACATGATCACTTTTAATGCAGAATGTCCTGAAGGAACCACTGACTCTGGAACATAACAGTCTGCAGACAAGGGAGGGTAGTAGTTAATCAGGGAGGGAGAGCTTCCTGGAGGAGACGAAGTGGCATAACCCCAAGTTACAGGAGGAGAAAGTAGCTGGCAACTAAAAAAAGTAACAGCTGAGCATGAGCTGAATAAAGGAAGAAAGTGCTCTGTTGGAAAGGCTATATCTCATCTTCCCACTAATGGAATCTTTTGAAAGATTGTAAGCAGGGAAATGACCTGATCATATTTTTCTTTAATAATGTTAATTGAAGCAAGGGTGGATTGAAAGGGAGACCAGACCCTAGGCAGAGAGGTATGTTAGGAAGCAATTTTAGTGAGCCACGTATGGAGGGCATAAGGTAGTCTCACTGGGAAAGAAGAGGTGGAGAGGAGGTTGACACTATAGAATCAGTAGAGTTATTAGGGGTTCAGAGTGATTAGGGAGTCCAGGATGCCTCCTAGGAGTCTAAATGGAACAGCTAAGTAGCCAGGGATGACATTACCTGAGATAGAAACACAGTAGCAGGAGCAGGGACAAACAGCTCCATCAGGGATTATGAGGAAGGCAGCTTCACTACCCATCCCCATCCTGCTGCCAAAAAGCAGAAGAAACCAAAATGTTCTCCACCCTGAGGCAGAAGACTGAAATCATCCACTCATCCCCAATAACCACTCCCCTGAGAGAAAGAAACAAAGATTGGTGAATCCTTGTGGGTCAGGAGGAGACTGTCTGCTGGTGACCACCTCTAAATTTGAATGGTACCTTTTTTCCTCTTTCTACTTGCAGATACTTTGAAAGGTGACATTTTCTATAAATCTGCTGACCATCACCAACCCTGATTGTGACTGTACATTTCCTCCCTCTAATGTGTTCTCTACTTTGTCTGAGGGAGGTGGAGCAGCTAGCTTAACAAGTAGGAATTGGTTTTTTTAACTGATTAAGCTTCCACTTTTCTTTTCCCTGAAGGTTGTTTTAACCAAACCACTTTACTCTACTATTTCAATTTCAAAATAAAAGGAAATTTAAAGTGGAACAAAAGACAGAAAAGGAATGTTCCCTGGACCTGAAGCCCTGCAAGGAACATTCACTTTTCAATGTGCCTGTTTTGTTCACCCTAAAACAATTGTAAGCCCCCTGAAGGCAAAGAGTCATATTGTGTGTGTATGCTGGTCCCACATAGCAACTGGCTGAGTGCCTTGCATAGAGAAACTGCCCAATATCTTTTTAGGGGAATAAAGTACTCATGCAATCGTTCATTTATATGTATACTTCGGTAGCTCTTGGAGTCTGTTCCATACTGTTTAGCACAATTAATTACTGTCCTATTCTTTGGTTATTTCATGGATGCTGTCCTCAGAACTGCAAGTAGGCAGCAAACTTCCTGAAGATAGGAATCAGACTCAGACCTGGCCCTGTGTTGTGTGCTGGCCCGACACAGAACTCAATAAAGCTTGTCATTCACCTGTGTTGTTCTGACTAAAAATGAATCTGTTCTGCCATGTAACACCTTATGAAAGCAAAATCACTATCTCAGATTTAGCAGGACTGAAATAAGTAGTCCAAAGCATACCCTGAACAATGCAAGTTCCTACATATAGCCTAGTTGAATAACTCATTGAGGAGTTTCCACTGAATTGGCTTCAGCAAGCTGCAGTTGGGGCTTCACTGTGATCTTCAGTTGGTCAAGTTCACATGCTGACTTATAAGCAGCGTCAGTGATGTGGTTTATTTCTTGTGAATTAAATCATCAAAGGCTTTCAGTGTAATGTGGAAAGTTGTACTCACTGAGCAGAAGGAGAGAGGAAGAGATAGAAAAAGGCAGAAGATAATGAGAATGTATTTAAGGAGGAAGAGTAGTGGCTATGCTAGTGATAAGAAATCTACACCAATGGGCTCAAGCTCAAACAGAGCAGAAGGGCACTGCATAGCCTCTATATGGCTTCACAAAGTTCTTTCCATTTTGAAAGAATTGCAGCAAACCTTCCTAGAAAGTATCACAATAGAATAACCAGGTTTCTTTAAATAGTCCCACTTTGACTCAAAGCTGCAGAATGATCATAACTCCATCCTTCCTAAAGCCACCACAGGTTGTTGTGTTGCACTATCAAACACAGAAAGCTCTAAGTGTTCCCTTTCTAAGAGTCCAAAAATGCCACCCTGAAACCAGGCATCAAGAAATCTTAGCCCAGAGAGGTAAGCAAGAGACCTCCAGAGATGCTCAGGAAGCAAGGGTCAATATCGAGGGAGGCCTGAGAGGAGCTGTGGCACAGGCAGTCAGTCACATACACACTCAGAGTGATCCTGTTCTGGGCCCCGGAAAACCACACTGTTAAATACTTACGAATGAGCAAGAAGGAAAATCCTTCACTCCTTCCTTTCTTTCTATCTCCCTTCCCTGTGCTAGTGCAAAATGCCAATCCAATAACTGGACATTTAAAAATCTGGCTCAGCAGGAGAGCCTGGAGTAAGCTCACAGGCAGGGAGTGCACACCAGTTAAGTGGCCCTTAAATGTTGAAGTCAGTCTATACCATTGATAAATCACTGCTGCCTCAAGTCCCCAAGTACCCCCAGGATGTCCTGGTCTTTCTTCCTAGGATACATCAGCCCTCTCCACTAAAGGGTTAGTGGGTCTCAATCCTATACTATGGGGACCTCCCATCAAGACAATACAGTGATTTTATCAGCCTCTTCAGTACCTCGTCACCCAGGAAAGAAAAGTCCAAGGATATGAAGGTTGTCAAGTAAGCATGGAATCAATCAAGCACAGGCCTGACTGGAAATGGGTGAAGATGGTCCTGTCTGTAGAGGCAGAGGTTGGATTTGGTTTCTGGCTTCCTTTAAATGTTTATATCTTTGGCTAATTATATCATAAACTTGTAATGCAGTGAATGTGTTCTCCCTCCTCCAATCTGTAAGGCCTATATTAGTCCCTCAGACTGCAGTGGCTCACTTAATCCTAAACCAGATAAATTAAAACAAATTCACACCTAGACACAATTGCAGCATAACTGTGTAATATCAAAGGTAAGGAGAAAAATCTTAAAATATATCAAAGAATAAAAGTCAGAACATTTACAAGGAAATGACAACTGGTTCTTCAGAAGGCTTGAGTAACAATGATGCCAGAGACATAAATAATATCTTCAGAATGCTGAGGGAAAATTACTCCTAATATAGAATGCTATCAGACTAGCTAATGTAGCTTTTGAGAGTAATTGACTATTTATAGCCCCTCTTTGAAATATACAACACCATGCAGAAGAAACAGCATTGAGTAAAGAAACTAATGCGTTTTTGGTAAACTTGAATAAGAATTGACTATAAATAAAAATAATAATGACTAAAATTTGGGAGATTAAATTCATGGTGAAACTAAAATTGTAAACAATAATATGCAAAATGCAAAAGGAAATTTCACATTAAAATCATTTTAAGGTCATAGTTTATTCATATAGTGGACTTTCATTGGGGGGGAGGTGGATTTTGCTACATTAAGCATACATAATAACCATTTAAAGAATAACCAGTGAAAAATAGAACTGGAATGTATATCCAAACTATAGAATGGAAAAGAGGAGAAAAGTAAAAGTAATATGTTCAATGAAATAAAGATAAGAAAAGGATGAGGAGGAAGCATAATAATTTTTTAAAACATGGAAAAAAATAGTAAAAATTAGGCTGATACATCAGTAATCACCCAAAAAAAGTAAATGGATTATGTAATAATCTATATGTAAAGCTGGAAATTTTTAAATGGAATATGGTAAGCAAAACAAAACTAATTTCAATTACCATATGGTGTTTACAAGAGACACTCATGAAATATAAATGATGCAAAAAAGTTGAAAGTTGTGACTAAGGGTTTGGCTCAATGGTAAAAGACCTGCCTAGCATGCATGAGGCCCTGGATTCAATCCCCAGAACAAAAAAAAAAAAAAAAAAAAAAAAAAAAAAAAAAAAAAAAAA
>NW_026000076.1:8812815-8829628 GCF_001458135.2 Marmota marmota marmota
AAAAAAAAAAAAAAAAAAAGAAAAGAAAGAAAGAAAGTTAAAGAAAATGGGAAAATATACTGAGCAAATATTAGCAAAAATAAATCCATTGTGGAAATATTAATCAGTCACAAAGCAAATTCAAGGAGTACTAAAAAGATAGAAAAACTTTAAAAACTACTAGAGGGGCAGAGTGTTCAGGGCTCATCTGTGAAAGCATAGGTTAAGTGCAGGGTCTGGGCCAGTTGTTGGTAGTCAAGACCAATCAATCAGTCAGGACCAATTGAACAATTAATAAACATGTTCCAATCAGGCCTACAGAAAAACCCATAACCAACAATTAGAGTCTGTGATTTTTTCTAAGCATGCAGGACAGTTATGAAAACTGACCTTTCTTTACACCCTATGAATCAAATAGTACTTTATTCTCAGGTTACACATGGAAAACCTGGTGCACAGGAGCTAAGTAACTTGTTCATAGTCATGCAAATCAGAGAGGTGCAGAGCAGGGAGGAGGATGGAGACACTCTGGTTCCAGAGTTCAACTTTTAACCATAAGGTTGACTAACATAGTCAGAGCAAAAAAATGAATAAAATAGGAAATTGAGAAACAAGGGATGTTCAACAAATCAAAAGCTTTTTCTCTGAAAGGCCAAAATTATACACTGTTGGTGAGATTGATCCAAAAGTCACAAATAAAGAAGTCATACATTAATCATAATAGAAACATAACTACAGAGTGGAGATTCTAAAATAAATAAGAAAACTCTATTAACAACTTGTGCCACTAAGTTTTAAAAGAGATGAAATGTACAGTTTTCTGAAAATATTTAGCTTCCTAAAACTGACATAAAAAGTTAAAAACTAAGCCAGGAGCAATTAAAGAGATTAACCTGGCAAACTCCACTATTCCCCCTAAAAGTCTCCAGGTCTGTTTAATTTTACAGCTAACTTTCTCCAAACTCTTAAGAAACCATTATCTACTATTATTTGGGAGGTTTTTTTTAGTTACATTTTTAACTGACACACAAAAATTGTACATATTAATGGAGTAGTATGATGTTTTGATAATAAACATTATGCATTGTATAATGTTTTAATCAGGTTAAACACATCTCTCTCTGCAAACATTTGTCACTTCTTTATGGTGAAAATGTTCACATGCCTTTTTTCTAAGCTTTTTCAAATGTATAGTACATTATCTATAGTCCATTATCCATATCTTATGCTAGTCTTTCATAGAACAGGAAAAGAAGATGAACTTTATTAATAAGATCCAGGGGCTGGGGTTGTGGCTCAGTGGTAGAACACTTGCCTAGCATATATGAGGCACTGGGTTCGATCCTCAGAACCACATAAAAATAAAATTTAAAAAAAGGTATTGTGTTAAAATAAAAAAGATCCAAAGTAAACTTAAATACAGATGGTGGGATGGATGAAATATTACCCTTTATGTTTTATGTATTATTTAAATATTTCATATTAAAAAGAGGGTATAGGCAGTATAAGGGCCTAACTCATCAAACAGGTCTAGATCATACCTTTGATTTCAGATTTTATATCCTTTGATTCATGATTTAGCCAGTCATTTCAGAATCCATGACCTCTAATTATGTTTTCTTTTTAGTCCAAGTACATGTTTGTTAGGGATGTCTCTAGCACACCAGGCCAACCTCAACAATTTTTCAGCATGGAGGTGATCTTCTCCCACAGACCCCCTTCTTTCAGAGAGTGAATTGCTATTCTCTCCTGAACAGTTACTAAGCCTGTGACAAATCTGAACACACCGCCATTTCAAGTTTCCAGCTAAAATTCATGAATTCCTACTTAAGAGTATTTTTAAAGACTCTGCCATTACTCTTGCTTCAATAGAGGAATGATACTTAGCAATAGATCACACTTAGTCTTTCCCTACAGGAGCATTCATGTTTAAATTTCTGAACCTAGAGAGACCTCGACTGAGAATTAACCAGTATAATGTTCTGTAGAGCGTGGGAGTGAGTCTTTCCTGGGTTTGGAAAGACCATGCCTTAGTTGAGAAGTTTCAGCAGAAGTTACAATAGGAACACAACCTTCCCAGGAAGGACTTCACTGCCTTCTGTTCTATGAGGCTCTTAGAAGAATCTGGGAAAGTCATAGCACAAATTTCACACCTTCTCATTAATTTGGAGAGAATAAAGTATTTCTCAAGAACTACACCAGAAAGTTAACAAAAGTAAAATTTAACTGCAGTGAATAATATTAGAAAGACATCTAATTGGAGTCAGGTTATAAGGAATAAGAATTCAACATAAAAGCCTAGCTTTTATGCTTTTTTAAGCAAAAAAAAGATATTAATTTATACATTATAATGGCTTACACATTATCTCTGACTCAGCTGAGGCTAGACACTCTCTTGGAGAAAAACTATGAGTTTATAGATGAGTATTTTCAATTGTCACTCAGACTCTCACTCCTAATCTTGATAATGATTGATTTTATATTATCCTTCAGCAGTATTCTCCAAACGAAATGATACTGAAGAATAATAACTATTAGTTTTCTCTACTGCAGACCCACAAAGGGCAAGGAGAATTATATTTTATATGTATCCACATTTTCATTTTGGATTCACTATTTAAAGGAAATATGATGTGAATCCTTTGGGGGAAAGAACTTCTTTTTCAGAGTAAAGCCACTTTATAATAATTTATCTGTTTTTTTATATAAAAGGACATGATTGCTTCATAATTATCCTTTCCTGTTCAAATTAGCATAATATGTGATGCCAACTGTATTGATTTTTTGCCATATTTCACGTCACACTGATCTGTAGTATGTCATGTATTATAAAATAAGTTACACTGTAATATTACCATTATCCTCTAGGATGGCAATCAATGTCCACTTTTCCATGTTAATTGTGTTTGTTTCTTTTCCTATATTTTCCATGAGATGGATTGCTTTTGTGATCACTGATCATTTTTCTCAATCTGAGTTGTCAGCCTTCTTCTTTATTGTGTGCTACTTTACTTTCTTCTCTACTAGTAATGTCTTAACAGCATTATACCAGAATTGCCTTGATGTTTGTCCACTGATTTTGTTGTTGTTTTGCTAGAGTATTACTGATTCTTTCAGTATTTGTATGTAAAATATGCTTATCCCACAACAAAACACTGGAGATTTTATGCTTATTCATATTATCCTTCAGTAACTATTTGTTTTATGTCCATCATGCACTAGGTTCTGGAAATGCAAACTCTAAATAAAATACTTGAGGTATTTATTCTCTTGCTCATCCTCCAATTCTTCAACTGGCTAATTTTTACTCAACTTTCAATCTACTTAAATGGAGTAGGTTGATGATAGGACACACACACAAAAAAACTGAATTTGGCACTAGGAAGATCACTAGGGACTTTAACAAGAACATTTTCAGTGAAGTAGGAAGAGAGGGTCAGAACCTAGACCACAGGTGGAGTAAAGAAGCAGAGTCAATGGGGACAGCCTATTCCAGAATTAAAAAAAGAAAAAAAAAAGAAGGAAGCAGATATGGTGGCAACTGGAGAGAACAGATCATCAAATAGAAAGTTTGCTTTTAATTTGGGGAAAGTTGAATATGCTTATCAACTTAAAGGCAAAGAGTTATAAAGGAGGAATTGAAGATAGAAGAAAGAATGAAGATAATCTACATAGGTAAATTCAGAGTGATATGTTCTGAGTTGTGGGCATAGCTACAAGATTCTGCCTGGGCAGGAGGAATTTCTCTTTGCCTGGAGTATTATGGGAGGTAGCAACAGAAGAACAATTAAAATCTGTAAGTGGAGAGTAAGAAAGGAAGATAAAAAGAAATGCCTCTTATTTTCACTCAGGAAAAAAAAATGGAATGGAATCTTTTCCTAAAAGAAAGATAAAGCTGAGGTAAGGAGTTTGAGAAGAATGGTAATTATTTAGAACCACTGCCAGGAGGTGTATGTATACAAGACATGCAGAATGTCTTCCTTTTGTCTTTTCCACTTCATTCTATGACCCAGGAGCCTGAGAGTTACAGATTGCACCAACCAATTTCCCAACTCTTTGACTTTGGGTTGGTTTAAATCAATGGGAGAAGGAAGAGTTTGGGATGTGTATTCCCTTAGGCATCTTTCTGCCTTGCTGTGAATGGCTAGTAGCAGACTTCCTCTTTTGAGGTCCATAGCTCCCATTAGAGACCTCCCCTTAAAGCTACAGGTCCTAGTAGAGTCCCCATCCCCTGCAGGCTTGGAAGAAATGGCTTTTCCTCTCTAGCTAGCCCTGGGAGTTTCACTATGCCTTTTTGGTTTTCCTTGATTCTACCCACACCTGGGGGGTTAGGGGGCATCCTTTCATTAAAATTCTCCTCTCCTCACACTGGAGTGTGCCATTTATGTCCTGCCTAGGATCTTATGGATAAAGAATGCAAGAGGAGGCTAAGTGGAAGCAAGTAAAAGAATTGTCTTGGGCACAGATGAGATTAGGAGCTATAAGACTGTCCCATTTGTTTGACCTGGTTATCTTACTGCCCACAAGCAGAAGCAGATGAAGAAGATGGTGGGATTCATGGAAGTTTTTGACAAAAGAATTCATATGGCAAAAGATAAAGGAGGGGAATCAAGTGCTAGTGAATGGGTCATAAAAAATGATTGTCTTAGACCTAAGACTTGTCCTTCCCATGTGCAGTCAAAGTTTTAAAAAAATGCTCTTTTCTGCTGGTTTCTCAAGTCTTTATAGCTGAATTATAATCTCTCTTGAATTGACCTATATATTCAATGAATTTTCAGAAAATAAGAATACATACTGTTTTGTTTTGAATATAAAGTGTCCCCCAAAATTCCTGTGCTAATGCAAGAATGTTGAGAAGCCAAACACTCAGATTATGACAACGGTAACCTAATCAGTCCATCCTAGTTTGAATGGACTGAGTGGTTACTATAGGCAGGTGGAGCATAGCTTAAGGATGTGGATCAGTGACTGTGGGGCATGCCTTGAAGATTCTATATTTTGTCCTAGCTTCTCTCTCCTGCCCCATCACTTCTTCCTGGCTACCACAAAGTGAGCAGTTTTCCTCTGCCGTGATACTCCTCTAGCCCAGAGCAATGGAGTCAAGAAACTATGGACTAAAACCTCTGAAACCAGGAGTCAAAATAAAGTTTTTCTCCTCCAAGTTGTTCTTGTCAGATATTTTGGTCATAGCAACAACAACAAAAAAAAAAAAAATGACTAACACCCACACACACATATAAACACTTTTTTTGAGAGAGAGAGAGAGAGAGAGAGAGAGAATTTTTAAAAAATATTTATTTTTCAGTTTTCGGCAGACACAACATCTTTATTTTATTTTTATGTGGTGCTGAGGATCAAACCCAGCGCCCCGCGCATGCCAGGCCAGCGCGTTACTGCTTGAACCACATCCCCAGCCCACACATATAAACACTTTGTGTTGTTCCAGATCTGAAAATACATTGGACCATCTAAACCTTCTACTACTATAGAAAAGTAACCTCATTATCTTTTAGGACATGCAATTATAGTTCATTCAACCCACTTGCTCAGCCCTTTATCCTCTTCTGCTATTATTTATACTTCAAGGTCTGGTTTCAATTTCTCTCCCCTGGGCAGCCTCCCCTGATCAGGAAAGCCATAACTTTCCTGAAGGGATGGGTTCATTCCTTAGAGATACTGTCTGGCTGGTCTTGAATTATCACTTGACTTTACTATTTTCTTCCCTAAGGCCCAAATCTTATATTTTTGTGAACTCACCCCAGCTCCTCACAGTGCCTATACATAGCAAAAGCCTAGTAAATGTTGAATTGACTGATTATTTACCCATGATGGGAAGTGATAAAAGATTTTAATAATTAGAAGAAAACTATTTAGTTTCATTTGTTCCTATACTTTTTAGACACATTCAGAGAACATGAGAACGCAGGACAGGAAGACCATACTGGTGCCCTGTTTAATAGCATGGGAGTGGCTTCTGAACCTTCACTATAAACCCTCAGTCTTCAGTCAAGACCATGCATCCCTGAGCTGGAAGTCTTAGGAATGCTGAGGGGATCATCAGAACTGGTCTTAAGCCACCTAAGAACATTACCAGTTCATTCAGTGTTCCCAAGGCAGAGTGGACCAGGAATTCCTGGCAAATCAGATCAAGCAAATAATTAAGTCTCCTATAATTCTGTCATTTTAGAGACCTAAGACAATGAGTTCCCAGCAGGGTATGTTCTGGTCTAAAAATATGTCTGAATTAGTAGTTTTTGTACCTTGAAAGTAACAGCAGCTTCTCCAAAATGAACTTACATCATTTAACAGGCTTTCCATGACAAACACTATTAAAACAATTCTCTTTGAACCTTGCATTTCATTTTTAGAAAACTGGTAGAAGTCTTGAAAACTCCATCACCTTCAAAATAAGTTCATCACTCATTAATTGATTTTCAACCCCAGTTAGGGACTCTGGATTAAGCTCAGTGTGGCAGAGCCTCTTCTTTACCTTCTTTACCTCTGGTTTGAGCCAGAGCCTCTTCTTTACCATAATTGGGAAAGTCTCTGCTAGGGAAGCTGAGTACCTGGTTCTAACTCTAATCTGTCTTCCTAACATAAATGCTTTATGCAGTCCCTACAGAACCAGGCCATCACAACCCTCAGGGATGGTCTCTACATGCTGATCACTTCTAAAGGCTGGTCAAACAGTCCCTTCCCCAGCAGGAAGTTTTGGCTTCTTTGCCTGTGACAGCTCTTGTTCAAGATCAGGGTGATGGCTACTGAATTTTAAATTAGGTTATTGTGATTTTGGTATTAGTAATTCCCAATTTGTCTTATTTAACTAAAGTCTGACTTGCCTCAATATTTAACTTTTAAAGGACTAAAATATCCTTCCTGCTAATAGAGGACAATATAGATGAACACTTTGAAAATACATATATCTTAAAGTTTTATAGGCCTGAACATATCTGAAAATGGAAAGAAACTCAGAATTGTAAAAAAAGGAAGGAAAGAGGGGGGAAGCAAGAGCAGAATATCAAGGAAGGAAGGGAGAGGAAAGGAAGAAATCTGATGTTACTCCTCTGCTTGAAACCTTCCTATGGTTCCCACGGCTATTAGGACCCAATCCAAAGTCTTTCCCATTGCCTATGGCTCCTGCCAACTCTCCAGCCTAATTCCACTATCCTACCCTCTCTGTTTTCTGTACCCAAGACACACTGGCATTTGGGGGCCCTTGAACCAGCTCAGAGGCTTCCCATAGGCTCTTCCCTCTTGCCTCCTGCCTCCCCACCTCAAGGCTCCACCTGAGTCACCTGTGCTTTTTCCCTAGGCCTCAACTGCAAGATTGCTTTCACAGGTGGGTCTTCCCTGACCCACTCTCACCCTATTGTGTTCCTTCTTAATATAATCTATCTTAACCTGTATTATCTTTGTAGATCTCAACCTTAATCATAATTGAATAATTCTAGACTAGACTATAAGCTCCAAAAGTACAGAGACCCCATTTGACTTTTTCCTTCTGCATTCCCAGCATTTAGCATTAGTACTTGATGCACAGTAGGGATGGAAGGAAGGAAGGAAGGAAGGAAGGAAGGAAGGAAGGAAGGAAGGAAGGAAGGAAGGAAGGAAGGAAGAAAGGAAGAGATATGTGAATGGGGATCTGCATAAATGTGGCTACTTAGAAGTCCAGCTGGACAGCTCCCAGTTGTTGGCTTCTTTGGTGAGATTTTCTCCAAAGTGGAAGGAATGATGGTCTCACTGGAAGGAATAAAATAAATGGCAGTTAAGTTGAGGGTTTCTCCCCCAGCTCCCTGCTTCTAGGTTTTAAAGTCTCAAAAGTGGCCCACAGAGTTTCAGTATTTGGACCATATTTTGTCACAGTCTATCTATCTACAAACCTAAATTTTTAAACATCTTAAATAAGGGTCAGCACTGACAAAGCTGTATTTACCATTAGACAAAAAAAAGGGGGGGAATTGAAAAAGTAAGGAAGCCAACATGACTAAAGACCATTAAGATGGAAGAGAGGTGGCAGGCAGGACGGAGGTGAGGGTGACCCCTGGAACTGGAACAATTCTCATGGGGACATGTTACTGGGGAATGAGAGGTGGCTGTGAGAGGCACAGCAAGAGCAGAATATCAATAAGGAAGAATTTAAGTGTAGGTGATTAATGAGATTTGGGGGGTGGCTTAGGGTGACAGAGGAAAACAACAGTGAAATGAAGAATCTAAGTGAGTCTTACTGAGGGGAAAAACAGCAGTTTGTTAGTTTGAGGTTAAAAAAATTAAAGAATAAAAGAAAAAGTGGAAACAAATGAAGCACATCCCTCACCCACCCCCCATCATTCATCTGTGTGGAGTAAAACAAGGTGTCTTCACTCCTCCTTCAAAGGAGGCACCTGTCATCAAATGCCACTCCCCTAACTTCATCTGTCAAATGAGTTGGTGTGGGGGAACATGAGCCACTCCCACATCCCCAGGCTCCAAAGAGGAGGAATGAGCCCAGTGGCAGCCAGCTGCCTGCAAGAGCCACACACTCTGGGCCCCACTGGGGTCTCCTGGCAGCCTCAGGTCAAGGTTTGACAATCATTGACCTAGTATTACATGTTTTGAAACTTCACACTATACCCCATAAATATGTACAATTATGATGTCTCAATTAAAAACAGCATTTAAAAAAAAGCCCTAAGTGATCTCTTTCCAGCTCATAGTGTTGTGAGAATTAAATGACACAATGTGGTTTCATCTTAGAAGATTAACTTCTAATGTTAATTCCTAAGGCTAACATTGCCTTTGAAAGTCCATTAAACTCCCCCATAAAATACATTGATCTTGTTTTATGTTACAACCTGGTATAAAAATTCTTACTTACACCAAAATCTGAGAATTTAAAGGAAATTTACACACAAATGATTATTAATTAAAAGCAGTCTTCCCAGCCAGATTACCCTGGCTCAAGGCCCAGTTTTAACCACTTCCTAGCCTCAGGCAAGAGAAGGTAAGCTTCTCTATGCTTCATTTTTTTTTCATCTGCAAATAGTGACCATAGTACCTATTTCATAGGTTTGTGGTGTGATTAGTTAATATATATAAAACCTCTCAGCTAGGAACAATGTAAAGATTGCATTGATATCAAGGGTCAATATATCTGAGAGACTCCCGCATTGCAATCACAGCTTCCTTCAGTGAATATCTATTAAGCACCTACTATATAACCAAGCATAATTCTAGGTTTTGGTATAAAGAAAGATCTTACTTCCTGATACTTATGTTCTAGTGACTTCATCAAATACTCACTGTGATCTTGGACAAAGTTCCTCATATGTTGTCATATTATTCGTAAATGCGCAGCATAATAATGGAAACAAACTATAGTTATCACTAGTAGCTATCATCACAAAAAAACTAAGCTATTATTATAAAACACAAACACTAAGTTTGTGTTTTTTCTGAATTTCAACAAGGAGGTGCCATTCATGACTGTCCCTCCATTAGGTGGGGCCATTTTTCACATCTGCACTGAGACACATTTTCCTAATTCCAGGCTCCACATTAACCAAAAAAGCTTTTTCTCCATATCCATCAGTTTGGTTTCCCAAAACAAGAGAAGGACAACTCCTCCCCTGAATTAGTCTGATTGGAGAAGGAATTTGAAGCAATTTCTCTCCCCTACCACCTCTCTTCCCCCAACCTCTCCTTCTCCCCGTGCGGAGGATGGGGGCTTTACACAGAGAAAACAGATTATCAAGATATGAGTAAAATTAAAGTACTATAAACACTGCTTACCATTGCCCATAGAAAGGGAAGAAAGGGGAGTATCCTTAATCAAAGCAAGGAATAAAGGGCTTCTCATTATCCTAAGTAGAGGACTTTTAGAAAGGAAATTGGAGTTATTCTATCCAGAACTGACATGTACAGGCATATAGTTTGTGAACTGAACAAAGGTTTCTGGTTAAAGAGGTGAATGAGAGATTAAATCTAGCTTTGGCAGTACTGCAACTATTTGGATGAAGACGTGTCTCTGTAGTTACTCAAAGGTACCTTATGCTTATCACTTCATTTACTATCAGCTAGGTTGACCCAGAACTTTCCCTAATTTTCAGAAAAGGTATGACATTCCCATTGGTAGCTCTGGTTTCAACAAGTTGTGTGGCCCAAGAAACCAGAGTTTATCCATAAAGGAGATGAGAGGAAGAGGTATCCTTCCATGGGCTTCAGGGAGAGAAACAGTAGCCATGTGGACAACATCTATGTGTATGGCCTGTGCTTCAGGCTGCCCAGAGCAATAACTGACCCCTCTATTTATCACATGTATTGAGTGTGATATTCATTCACTTAGAGAAGTCTATGTATTCAGGTCCATAAGTGATCCACCAATCCTTTCAAGATCATGTCTAGAATTTAAACAAAATAATCCGTTTGCTTTATCCAGCACTATATTAAGGCATACTTGAACCAATTTAGATAATCTGGTAACCCCAAAAAAGAAAGTCTTATCATCGTGCAACACTTACCTGGGGAGTCCAGACATCAAAAAAGGACTGCTCTGAATACCCAAGCATATCTCCCCCTCCTTACCTGTCAACAGTGGCTCTAAGTTCCTGTTCTCCTGCCAGCTGATTGCCCTTCCATGGTGATTCTTTAAACTCAACCCCTTCCTTTTGTTCAAAGATCATTGCATTTTGTATGGGTCTTCACAATGACAAGACATCATGCTCTACCTCAAATTTATTAGGATGCTTTTATTCTTTTACCCACCTTCCTTGGGCCTAACTTTTCTGTTCCATCAAAGAGACTTAATATCCCCCATTCTACCTTTCCCACAGGAATGAAATTAGATCATCAATAAGACAAAGCTTCATCACTGGCAGATGAAGAAGAATCACTTTATATTTCCTTACAGGAGTATCTTCTTTTATACAGCTGTGTTCCTTAGAGGTTTCTTATGAACAAGATCCAGATTTAAAGTCCTAGGGATGCTCACCATTTAAATAAATATCATGGGGGTGGGGAAACTGTGTTAAATGAAGGCAAGTCTAACAGATGCTCAACCTCAATTCATCTGAGCTTCCATACTGGACTAACTTAGATGGTGACCATAAAGATAACAATAAGTATCATGATGAAATTGTAATTCATTCAACAGTTTATGGGTTTTCAAGACACTTCCACACACCTCTCATCTGAGGCTCTAAGTGGTCAGGTATTATTATCCCCAATTACAGATGAAGAAGCTGAGGGACAGTGAGGTTAATGATTTGTCCAAGGTTACGCAGATAATGGACCTGTGCTGAAGGCTCAAACAGTCTCAAAGCTCTTACCCTTGACCTCTACAAAACAGCTCAAGGACCAAAAAAACTAGGAATCATCTGTGGTCTGCAGAAATGCAAATAATTTTCTCTAAGCATTCGTGGCCTCAAAACCTTGAAATTCTAAAGCCAAAGTGTCCAACTCATAAAATTCTAAATGAATAGAAGAGACTGCTGACATCTTCAGAGCAAAACAAGCAATAAATGCAGTATCACCATGATAAAAAAAAAGTGATTAAATACTAATTGTACCAACTGAGACACAATCATCAAATTTTGCTTTAACAGCTACAATTAAATAGTAGACTTATTATCTACATTATGCTTAGCTACATCCTTCCAGAATCTTTTTGCACTAAACATGAAAAAAAGACCTTCAACTTTAAGAGGATGGAAAGCAGAAGAATAAAATGGTGTCACCTGTATACCTAGTTGGGGGAGAAGCCTTTTGTGACCCTGGAGAAAACAGCCACAGCCTTCAGTTTTCAAACTTAAGTTTCAGGCATATTTTAAGCAGAGGTAAATTTCCTGATAATGAGAGTCTAGATAAAACTCCTATGTAAGTTTAATTGCTCCCAGCCTCCCATCTACCACATAACACACCAAATATAAATAAATAAATAAATACACACACACACACACACACACAAATACATGCAGGTAGTTCAGGAAAAGAAAAATCCTAGTGTGAGTTGATCCAAGAATCTAGATGCCTAGAACATTTTTTTATTGATTGGATAGGGCCACCTTTCAGTTCATACAAAATCAGCCTTGAATGGATGCTGCCTTCTTCCTTTGATGTATAGAGGACAAGATAACACCTTTCTGAATATATCTAAAGGCAGTGTACTCTTCCAAAGCCATCTTTTAAATATATTTTTATCACCTGGTTAATATTTTCCATTTCTACTCTCTTCCCATAATGGTCTCTCCCAGAGAAACAAATGTTTAAAGTATATATGCCTTATTGTGTTCTTAGTCATAATCCATAGCTGGGTCAATTTTTAATGGATGACTTTTACTTGTAAACTCCTCATCAGTATCCATTTTATGTTTATTTACTAAATTTTGATAGCTGATATAAAGAGCCAGATGTGATGAGGGCCTTGGTGAAGTCTGTGGCTGAACTGGTTTGTAATTGCTGTGTTCTGAAATTTCCGTGCAATGAAACTCACAGAAGAACCGGACACCTTCCAAACTATGACTTTGCAGAGTTACATAGCATATTTAAAAAAAAAAAAACTTCCATTTTTTAATCCTTTGATATTGATTTGACCAATTACAATTCAAAGGATTTTGCAAACATCCCCAAATATGGTACATATCTTCCAAAATCTGAAATGAAAAGGAAGCATAGTATGTGTATGTGCCATAGTCAGGGGTTCTGAGTTCACACATTGTCAGCAAGAATGGACTCAATTTTTCATTCATTCATCCAAACAAATGTTTGTTGCATATATTGGATATTGGACATTATGCAAAGTCCTGGGAATACATCAGTGACCGGGATTAGACAGATTGAGTTCTTGCTCTTGAAATTCTCCTGCTTTAGTGGGAGGAGAGAAAAAAAGTAAATGAACAGCCTAAAATAATTATAAATATTTTTAAGGTATAAGAAAGAAAGAAATGGATGGCTGAGCAGATAATTCAAGGAGCAGGATACAATCATTTTAGAAAGGAGAACTTCTCTAAACAACTGCAAAGTAATTTGAGCCGTGAAAAGTGAGAAGTTTTCATCCACGCAGAACTGGGGATAGGGTATCTTCAGGAGACAGAACCAGCAGAGTACTGAGGAGGAACAGCACACTGAAGAATGACAGTTTGGCATGTGCATGGTATCAAAAGGAAACCAGTGTACTGGAGTGTTCTCAAGAGAAAGGAAGCCAGAACTGTATTATGCAAGGCAGTGAAGGTCATAGTAAGAAATATTTATCTTATTCTGAGGGGAACTAGAAGCTGCTAGAGGTTTAAATGGAGAATGACATGATGTGGAGGAGAGGGCAAGGGAGGAATCAAGGAAAATTCCCAACCCTGACTTGGCAAACGGTGGTACCATGCATTGAGATAACGAAAATTTCCCTCAGTTTCTTTTCTAGTGAAAGATCCATGTGTAGTGATGTCCTTGTACCTATAAGGCCCTACAGAATTATTTCTTTTTCTTCCTAATAAACTAGCCATAAAGAGGGGTTTTGTGCCCATTGACATTGCTAGAGAGCCAAGAAAATAGATGAGTTGGTCCCACCGTCCTAAGGAAGGCAGAGAATTGTCACTTGGTTCTCCCATCCCAGTCAAATGCAACAGCCAACAAACACCAACTGAAGTTTAATGATGTTCAAGAGGATTTTAAAACCACACAACATTAAATCACATTTTTCCAGGGTGTTAGACCTTGGACACCAAACCTTGGGCTTGAGTTGCATTATCTGGTGAATTAAGCTGAATATATGCACTGTCCTCTGGCAGCAAGTTCTTCAAAGAAAACCCAAAGCAGGGACAGCTGTCCAGTGGGAAGAGGAAACAACTCTCCTGGGAAAGGGCACAAACAGATGAACATAATATCTGCCCCCTGGCAAACTGGCTTCTCTTCTAAAATATGTTGTTAAAGACTCTTCCAGCCAGTTAAACTCAAAGTCATTAACTTAAGGACAATGGTTCAGAGACAGACTCACCTCTGCAGAGCAGAGTGCTGCAAAGCAGAGTGCCACCTAAAAGTCATCAGGTTATGAGAGACTGTGAGGCTGTCATTTAAAGGATTAAAATATCTTGGGGACAGATGCCATCCATACTGTATTCCATAGTATGCAGACTCCCTCTTATTCTCCATGTAGCTCTATGAACAATTTTGAGTCACTGGCCGTATATTCCTCTCCAACTTGCATCACCAGTATGCTCATGCAGAGGAAAATCTGGTTATGAAAACTATTAAGGGAAACCTTGAAGGGATAGACATTGCAAAAGAGATACCTAAAAGAGAACTGAAAAGGGATGAAAGAATTGATTATATCTCCAGCATTGATCAAAATGCTGGAAGCGTCCTCTTACTAATTTACAGAATACCATTGAGGCACAACTTCTGGGCAAAATGGAAAACATTTCAGCAAGAGGCACAAAAAAGGGAGACCAGACTTTGCACTCCTTTATGGAAGAAATATATTTTAGAGTATCAATTGTAAGACAATTTTATAAGGTATTCAAAATAATCAAGAGTAAAAACAGCAGAAATGTTAAAAGTTAAAACTTAAAGGCTTTGGAGGATGAACTTAATTTCTTATTAAACCCTGTGATCTATAATATGAATCATGTATTTTCCTAAAGATTAACAAAGTCAACATTATCACAGTCAAAATATTGATTCTGAAAATACTTAAGTATTTAATGTTGCCCACTTCTATAAATATAGACATACATAAGAGTATCAGGAAAGAATATCAAGTAGTTCACTAATAATTTTTCAAAGTCTTAGATAAGTAGCATTTTTGAATGACCCCCAGAAGGATTAAAATATCATAAATATAGATTCAAAGTTAGGACTGGGGATGTACATCAGTGGTAGACCACTTTCCTAGCATGCGTGAGGCCCTGAGTTCAATACCTAGCACCCTGCCCCCACAAAAATCCTTTGTTGAAAAAAAAAGGCAGTTTTTCTTAATTTTTTTTTCCTTAGACTAGGGATTGTCCCAATTCCTTTCCTTTTCTCTGCCTTATGCTTCTCATATTCCACTGGCCATGAAGGAATGTGAAAAACTAGATTTCAGCCATCAAGTCATCTTCAATATAAAGAAACTCACAAATTAGGTCAGTTGAACTTGTCTGCGCTCCTGATGTTGTTCTTGGAGGTAGGAAATTTCCCTTTCTGCCATTCTTTTCCTACCTGCATGCCCACAGGATTCTATCTTTATTAATAAGACTCAACAAGTCTGCAAAATTTGTCTGGGAGCATGGCTTGATTGTGATAGACCTTTTCTGGAATACAGGGTGGTCTTGCTATCTTCCTGGTCAAGTCTTTATTTCAGAAAAGTTTCCACTATTATCTATAAATCTTTCATGGTTTCACTGGTCATATTCTATCCCCCATAAACATAAATTGCATATATATTATATGTCCCTGTCATTCTTTTGTCACCTTTTCTTCCTTTTCTTCTGTTTTTTATTGTGTCATAATACACATTAATTTACCATCTTAACCATTTATTTCAGTGGTATTAAATACATCATAAAGTTGGGTGAACATCACCACCATTCATTTCTGTAATTCTTTTTGTACTAAAACAACTCTTTACCTACTAATCAATAATTCCCTACTTTCCCCGTTTCCCCATTGCTTCCTAGAACTTGGAAACCACCACTCTACATTCTGTGTCTGTAACTTTAACCACTCTGTATCATGTAAGTACAATAATAAAATACCTGTCCTTTTTGTCTGACTTCTTTAACTTATAATATTCTAAGATTTGTCAAGTCTCATAGGGATGTAGGTAGAAAAAAAAATGGCAGGAAGAGAAAGTCCCTGCCTCCAAGAACAATGTAAGGAGTGCAGACAAGTTCAACTGACCTAATTTGTGAGTTTCTGTTTATGGAAAATGCCTTGATGGTTGAATCTAGATTTTCACACCTCCTTCATGGCCCAAACATCCGAAAATTTCATCCTGGTTGCAGCATATGTCAGAATTTCTTTCCTTTTTATGACTGAATGATATTTCATTATATGTACATGCCACATTGATAGTCACTTGGATTTCTTCTATTTTAGCTACTATGAATAAAGCTGCTATGAATGTATACACAAACACCTCTTCAAGACACTGCTCTTAAGTCTCTTAGTTTTATGCCCAGAATTGGAATTGGTGGATCATATGATAATTCTATTTTTTAGGAACTGCCATATTGCTTTTCCACAGCAGTTGTACCATTTTACATTTCCACTAATTGTCTACACATGTATTAATTTTTCTACATCCTCATCAACCCTCATTTTCTGAGGGTTTTTTTTTTTCATAGTTGCTATACTAATGGATATGAGGTGGTAACTCACTGCAGTATTGATTTGTACTTCTCTAATGATTAGTGATGTTAGACATCTTTTCGTGTGCTATTGGCCATTTGTGTATCTTCTTTGGAGAAATGTCTATTCAAGTCCTTTGCCCATTTTCTTAATTGTTATATTTTGTTGTTGCGTTTTAGAGTTCTCTATATATTAAGAAAATAATAATATAAACTTTATCAGGCATATGATTTGAAAATATTTCTCATGTTTTTTATTCTATTGATAGTGCCTTTTGATATATAAAAATTTTAAACTTTCATGAAGTCCATTTTTTTATTTTCTTCTTTCTTTTTGTAACTATGCCTTTGGTGTCTTAAGAAGTCATTGCCAATCCAATGTTATGAAGTTTTTACCCTGGGTTTTTGAGTTTTTTGTTTTTGTTTTTGTTTTTTTGTTTTGTTTTGTTTTTAGGAACAATGCAAGTACAGCTACTTTTACCACTTCTCTCTCTCTCTCTCTCTCTCTCTCTCTCTCTCTTTTTTTTTTTTTTTTTTTTTTT
>NW_026000076.1:8829653-8865465 GCF_001458135.2 Marmota marmota marmota
TTTTTTTTTTTTTTTTACTTTTACCATGTCTGTTCAACGTTGCACTAGAAGTCCTAGCCAGAGCAAGTAGGTAAGAAAAGAAAAGAGAAATGAAAGGAGAAAAAAGGTAGGGGGAGAAGAAAATACATTCAAATTGGAAAGGAGGAAGTAAAATTATCCATTTGTTGATGATATTATCCTATATGATGTAAAACTCTAAGGATTCCACAGTTTCCATGAAGAAACTCCCAGAATTTTTCCTTTTCTTTAAATTCTCTCCCTGGTCAACTTCATGCATTCTTAAGTCTTAAACTATGCACTTAATGCTTTATACACAAATGTTTCGCCTCTATTCTGATCCTTTCTTCTGAAATTTATACTCGATTTCCGAAGTTTGTTTGATACCTCCACCTGCATAGATCAGAGGCATCTCACTTCATATGCTTCTTCCTAGATTCTGGTGGTTACCAATAAAACTTG
Source organism: Marmota marmota marmota (assembly GCF_001458135.2). Taxonomy (NCBI): domain Eukaryota; kingdom Metazoa; phylum Chordata; class Mammalia; order Rodentia; family Sciuridae; genus Marmota; species Marmota marmota. The sequence goes on from NW_026000076.1 coordinate 8,830,113, forward strand.
GTGATGAGCTTGTAGCTGCATCATTCCAATCTCTGCCTCTGTCATAACATAACCTTCTCTCAGTATTAATCTCCCTCTCCCTTCTCTTATAAATACACCTTTAATTGGATATAGTGCTACCCTAATCCAGCATGACCTCATCTCAATTTGATTATATCTGCAAACACTCTATTTTCAAATAAGGTCACATTCACAGGTAAGTGGGGGTTGGAATTTGAATGTATCTTTTAGGAGAATACAACTAATCCACTACACTGTGATAAAATACACTTTGGAAATGTTGGTTAAAGCCAAACCAGACAGGTTTCATTACTATAGAACTTCTCAGAGCCTTTAATAAACTAGTTTGAATTGTACTTTGAATCTCCATTAAGAGTTATCATTTGGAGTTTTTCTGAACTTATATGACCACAAAACACTCTCCACATGGAGCCCTTCAAAAGATTTCTAACAACAGACTTTGAATGTTCTGCCCTAGTGCTTCTGATTTTCATGTGCATATGGATCATCTGGGGATGGTATAAAAATTAGAATTCTCATTCAGTAAGTCTGGGATGGAGTTCTGAGATTCTTTATTTTTTATTTAAATTAAAATTAATTTAAAAAATTATATGTAAGTTAACTTTTTAACAGGTGCATAAAAACTGTACCTATTTATGGAGTACCATGTTTCAAGAAAGTCTGTGTTTCTCACAAAATTCCTGGAGCTGCTGATGCTGATGGTCTCAAATGCACTGAGACATAATCCCCTAAGATAAAAATCTTTATTTCTACTAATTATAGTTCTTTTTCTAAACATTCTATCTTGTTTAATGACATCATCATTATCGACCCAGGAACTCATCTGGAAACTTTGGCCTCAAATTCCTTTTCCCTTACTCTTCCTCTCTCCTCCCCTCCAGTACAACTTATGGCTGAGTCAAATTTGTCTTTTGAATCTAGTACAGTGTCTTCATTCCCATTATCTTAGCTAAGGATGTTAGTGTCTTTCTGTGAGCTGTCAGTAGCCTCCTAACTCATATTCTTTCCTTGCAATTTTGTCCCTCGCAACTGTCACCAGATGCAGACTTACTCAGGTCAACATCTCATGTTAAAATTTACATTGCCATGCTACTGCCCACCAAATAAAATCCCAACTTCTCAGCACTGAGACAGTCCAACTTCAGTATATTTTTCTCCTTGCGCCCACTACCAATCCATGATATAGCATATGCTGTGGTCACATTAGGCTGCCCTGGAAATACCATGCATTGTTCTCACCTTTGAAGTTTGTTCAAGTTCCACTCTACTTTCAATATTTTTCCTCTACCCTTCCTGCATGGCATAAATTGTTCCCCAACTAGAAGTGATTTCTGCTTTTTCTATGTTCCCATAGTATTTTGTTCACAACTTTGTTTGTGTACCTTTAATACTGTTCTATACTGTTAATATACCTATAGTAATACTGTCCTATTTATACACTTCTTTTTTATGTATCTCCTTAAGAGCAGCAATTATTCACAACACATAATATGTATTTACTTATCAAAAAAATCCAAACATATTTTTTATGAATAAGTAGGCAAATGAATGTATTGGACATAAGACAGGCAAATGTCTCTGAATTCTTTCCAAAGTATAGACAACAACATGAATAAAAACACAGACTACTACAAGACAATCTCAGGCCAACCACCTCAGAGTTTTAAGGATGAGAGACTCCAGAATCTAATTTTTAGCAAAAAAAAGAAAAAATGGAGACAATTTTTAGCAGGCTAAAATGTCAAAACCACTGCCTAAAATGTAAAAGTAAATAGCTCATTGGTACCTCCTTGTGTTAGTGATGGGTTTTAAACATTTGAGACAGAAATTCTCCTGGTCAAAGTTGATGTGTTAGTTTTTCATTGCTGTGACCAAAAGCCCTAACAAAAACAAAAACAAAAAAACTTCGAAAACATTTATTTTGGTCTCAGAGTTTCAAAGATTCAGTCCATGTTTGTCTAACTCCATTGTCCCATGCCTGAGGTGAGGCAGAATATCATGGCAGAAGGTTATGGCAGAAGAAAGCTGCTCAGCTTATGGCAACTGGGAAGCAAAGAGAGAAGAAGAGGAACCAAGGACAAGATATAGTCCCCAAGGGCATGTCCCCAGTGGCCTATTTCCTTCAGGCACACCCCACTGCCTATGGTTACCATTCAGTAGTTCTTTCAAATTATTCGCCTATTATGCGGATTAGTCCACCAATGTGGTTACAGCTCTCATAATCCAATGTTATACCTGTGAACTACATTGCCTAACACATGAGCTCTTTGGTAAACATTTTTTAGGTCTAAACCATAACAGTTAAAAACCTTATAAAGCAATGAAAAAGATTAACAAAGTGTATTTGACATCCACAAAGAACAAAAATAATATAAAGAAAGTTTGGTAAATCTTCTAAGCAAAAAACTTATTATTCAGCCTGTGATGATTCTTTTTAACATTTTCTGGCCAATGACAGTTTAAAGTATGCTCATGCTAATTATTTCAGTAAAGCTAGGCTATTCTAGTTGTCACATTTATCTGAGATAGAAGGAATTTTTTTTTTACATTCTATTTTTTTTTTCTATGCAGTACTTAAAACCAACTGACTCCTAAATCACAGTTGAAATCACCTGCTCTGTGCTACCGAGATCCATGCAAAACTGCAGGCTATCTTGATGAATATAAGAGCTAAATGGAAGTTAAATTTGTCACATTCTTTACCATGCTGCACACTTTCAGAGTTTCATAAAATTTAAAAAAAAAAAATCCACATAATTAGTTTAGCTTTACGAGAAAAAAAAAATTTGAATGACAAGGTCAGGCTCCTGACCTTTCAGTAAATTAGAGAAGATTGCCATAAATTGCACAATATAATGAAACACCAATTTGCATATTTGCTGCTATATTAAAAGGGATCAGTTTTAGCTCACAAAGCAGAACAAACAAAAACATGCATTTTAATAACTCAAATTACTCCCAGGAAGTGACCCTCAGCAGAAAGCCTGATTATCACTACTTAATTAGAAGCCTTGGAAATCTAAATCCTCCTTTAAATCCTATTCTGGGTACAGTGAAAGATGAAGCCATGAGTTTTGTCTAAGATTCAATATTTACTCTTTACTAATATGTTTGCTGGAGAGACTTCCCAAGCATTATAAAGACATTCGAGAAAAAATTTAATATTCAAAGAAAGAGTGCACAAAACCTGTGTTGGCTTGCAGGTGCAAAGCAATTAACAAGCTGGCATTTACAGTACTTTTAATTAATTAATTAAAAATGCAAAGCTGACTTTCATTTCTTTAAATGTTTGAACATTTTATCCATCAATAATAAAGCACTACATGCTGCTGGGTGACAACATCTGGTAAATGAAAGAAGTCAGTCCAGTGTGGAAGTTAGTGAAGAGGGACTTGGAATGTACGACTGCATCACCTCCTCCTGTCTCCTCCTCCCCCACCGGTATATTACTAAACTTAGTGTCAAATGAGAGGGGAAACGGTCTGTTGCCTACTCTGGATCATAAACTCTAAGTGACAATATTTGATGTGACATGTTAACCTTGAATGGGAATGAAAACAACAAGGCTTATTACAATTATGCTCACCATTAAGGACTTGCTGTTCTGTTTCCTTAGGGGAGCAGGGTTGTTTGGAATTGAAGCCATGTACCTCCATCTTGCTTATAAAGGTTAAAAACATAATTAGCAGAGGGAATTTCAATAATTTGCAAAAGAAGTAGGTGATGGCTTCTCATGTAATGCTGCTGTGACTAATTTTACAGCTGGACGCTGCTCAAACAATGACTTCACTATTCCCCGCAAACACATTTTTGGTCAGTACATATTTTAAAACAACACCATTAATGTACTTAATTAAAACATAAATACTACAGTGCTACCTCGGTAGGCATTCACTCAGCTGGAACTAACTGTATTTGCTTAATCTACAATTTTAAATGTATTAGCAAAAATAAATGTTGGTGAATGTAAGAGCCTGATTACATATCTTGGGTAAATTGGTGATAATGAGTCAAGAGACTTTGTGTTCATTCACATATATTAGAATAAGAATCATTATGAAATTAAAGCTAAGATTAATCCTGCTAATGACACCACAGAGCATCTGGGAATAAGATAACCCAGATGTCAGATTCACTGTGCTACTGTGCTGCTATTTGATAGAGTAACCCTTGAAGTGTTCTTCTAAGGCAGATAGCAGCTACCCCCCCCCAGTCCCAGCACTTGAAATGCAAATGAGTGACAAGATAGTCTAATAATGAGAGCAGATTCTAGCAGTAAAGAAAATGAATAAATTAAAAAAAAAAAACACTCTGCACCACTGATAAGAACAAGCAGCAGGCACCCTGATGTCCTCAATTAGGGTGGATGACATCTGCTGAGCATTTCTCTCTAATAAAGCCCTCACTCGGTATTCCAAAGCACACGATTCTAACACTGTTAACATTTTAATGTCCTGGGCGTGCGTGGTAACATTAATTACAAGATGATTTGGATGACTTCTGAATCTCTTTTATGTCTTAGGCAGAAGAGAACACAGCATTGCAGCTTTGATATCATAAATAAAATGGGGACGCCTGCCAAGCATGAAAGGTATCCTGAAGTCACTCGCATCTGCTAGGTTATCCTGAACCTCTGTAGCCAGGCAGAGAGAATCCTCTGGGCATTTACAGAGGGTCAGCAGCTATGCATTTTAGGGGAAAGCAATGTGGCTCTCAAGGAGCTTTTTTCTCTTATGCTAAAGGTGAAATTTTTGTTGCTGTTTTTAATTCCTAATGAGCTTAAAGTCCAATTAATATTTTTCTAAGCACAGTTTGCCTTCCTAATAGTTATTTTCATGAGCTTTGGCAAATGTCACCAGGGCTTTCTTGTTTGTTGGCTGGGAGACAAGGGCAGTTCCTCCCCTTAGTCAACAGAATGATACAGTCTTGGCACTGTGGGGGACTCCACATGGAGAGTGGGGCAGTGGGGACATAAGACAAAAGAAATTTGGGGGGTCTCCTAGCACAGAACTGACAATCTGTAACCATCACCCACCCCAAAAAAATTGTATTATGAAACTGGGGCACAGAGAAATTATATGACATGCTGGTGGGTTATTAAGCATCTAATAAGGCCAACGTAGGATTAGAACCTCTGTCTCACTGAACTCAAAATCCATGATCCCATCCTTCTCTATAACACCTGTGGCAGTCATGAGGACTTCTCACAGGTGATCTGGGGCTCCTCTTTTGAGGCATATGATAAGGTTTGGTTTCCTTGCCCTCTCTTAAGTGAGCACAATCATGAAAACTTGTTTGACCAGTAAAATGCAAACTGAAGCTTTAAAAGAAACTGTGGTTCCCTGGTCCCCTACATGGAATAATGGGTGTCATTCTCAGTCTGGACCTAAGGATGACTTAGAGCACAGCCCACGATCCTAATACTGGATCTGGAGAGTGAGAAAGAAATAAACCTTTGTTATTTACACCTCTGAGATTCTGAGGAGGTTGGTTAGTGCCGCATAACCTAGCCCATCCTGACGAACACAACACTATATAATGCCAACAGCCAAGTACAAACACGTAAAACCCCCAGCTGGCCACAGGAATGGATGAAGAAGGATGGGAAAAATAAAAGCCAGGGAAGATGTGACTCAAAAGGTGGTCCAAAAACTCTTAGACTCAGAAGAGAAGATTGCAATTCAATTAACCCTAGTGGGCACCACTGACATCATAACATGTGTGAATGGCTCCCCCTAGAGTCTTGCAGTGCCACTGCAAGATCATATGCAGTGGCCTTGTCATTTCTAGCCCTGCTGGTCTGAGAATCTGGTTCCCTGCTTATTTTACAGATTAAGCCAGATTCGCAGGCTGTGCTGGTTATAGAATTCATAGCAGCAGTCAATGAGCACACATACAACCAGCCCACAAAGAGCTCAGAACATCAGGAACATTTCATCAGCAAATTTATTAGGGCACTTGGCCATGAGTCAAAATTAATTCCAGATATGACAGATTATTGTTGCTAGATCCATGTGAAATGATGTTATATAGTCATTAAAAGGATGTCTTAAACAAATGTGAAAAGAACAAGACAAAAGGCCCTTTTGGCTTTTCATAATTAACTGACTGTGATACTGACGTGCTGCACCAGAAAAAAAGGAATGCTTAAAAGAAAAGAGAAAATGAGACACAGCAATGAGGAAATATACAGTAACCTTTGGAGTCCGTTCCCCTTTCTCTCTTGCAACTCTTTTCTAGCTCTGTTTGGACTCAGTGAAAAATTCCAATTCTCTAATGCTGACTCTCCCTATTCAAAGGAACATAGTTTGATAGAATCACAGCTGAACAGCAGGATCAAAGTCCCCAGCACCGATCAAAAGTCCCCTAGGATATCCCCCAAGTGTGCAGAACTAGAGATCTGGAGAGCACCTACAGAATGAAAACAGTTAACAAAACTTCCTTGGCCAGGTCCAGAAGGGCTCTCAAGCAGACCAACTACACACAGCTTCCGCGTCCTCACCTCACTAACCCTCGGACATTTCCCAATGACTGGGCTCACCCAGGGAACATCAGAGAGGGTGCAAATCAGCCCACTATTTGGCAGCCCATTTCTGCCTACAAAAATGCTGATTCGTAAGAATGGGAACATCTAAGAAAGTTCAAACATTGATAAGGAAAGGGCAACTGCTCCAAAAGAAGGAGTGAAAAACAGTTTAGCAGCTTCCACAGCTGCAAAGTTAAGATACAATTAGATTCATAGGCACTTCCAACCCAGTAACTCCCCAATGAAAGGGACCAGATCACAAAGTTTATGCTCTGGAAAATGTCATACCTGATGCAAGCCATCTTGAGATTTCATTCCACTGTGACTTTGCATGTCATCCTCCAAGACACAACTCAAGCCTGTGCATGAAGCCCCCTTGGCCCCACTCACCCAGAGGTGGGCTGCCCTCTTTTACTCTATGCTTCTCTCACATTCACTCTAGGATTGTAACTTCACACGTCTGCCCCTTCAGCTAGACACATGACCCCTGAGGATACTGTTGGCTTCCCCAGCCCCTGGTAGGGTGGCAAGCACAAGGGAAGCTTTATATCCTTCTTACTGAAAGTGACTTGAATATCAATAGAGGACGTAGATCCCAGAGGCTGTGCCATCTTGGAAGATAAATATCGCCCTGTGTTTTGTTTTCAGGTGCTTAAGACCTGGTTCAACTCTCTCTTCTGACAAACATATAATACTTTATCTCTCCCTTTCCTGAGGCTTCGGCATCACCACTATACTTTCCCAGATCCTTTTTTAGTTTCTTAATAAGGTGTCCTTAGATAAGCCTCATCCAATTAGCATTATTTTGTGCCTGGCTGTGACAAGATAACCGAAAAATCAATGAAAACAAAGGCAGAATGGCCTGAGTTTTCCTGACTGAGTGGGCTCCTAGGTGTCTTTTACACAGAGTAATTTATGGAAACATCCTTTAAATACAGACATTTCCATCTGTTTCACCTTCACTCTTGAGGGAACATGAACTAGAAGGATATTCAGTTTTCAGCCTAATATTTTTAACCTCTTCCTCTCAATATTTGGAACTCTTGGCCCCACATCCTTGGAAAATATCTCAAGGGCCAGGGATAATAACAACAACTACTGTATTGTTTGTCAACCTGGTGCTGGGTTCTTTGCTCAGGATTTCAAAGGCTCAATGAACTCTGTCTGGTGAGGAAGAAGACATAAAAGTTATTTAAGAAATAAGTGCTGAGTAGAGATACAGTCACCACTGAGGCAGAAAGATATGGGGGACCAACTGAGGGGTACTTGCACTTAGTTATAAGGGAAGGTGAGAGAAGGAAAACTAGGCAGACAATGGAGGAAAACCAAAGGCAAGAGAGCAAAGGGGTATTTTGAGAGACAAAGGAACAGTGAGAACAGAAGATGTGGCAGGAAAACAAGTGTGAAAGGTTATGAGGGGGCCATGCCCTGTGGAGATTGGGTACCATGCTGAAGAGTTTGACTTTACTGATAATGGGGAGCTCCGGATATTTGGGAAAATGGATGACATAATTCCACCCAGATTTTGAAAGAATATTTTCAAGGATATTGAGGAAGAAGGGACTACTAGAGGGATCATTTTGAATATTTTGCTGAAGGCCTAAGTCAATAAATCCATGAGATTTTATTTATTTATTTTTTCTAATTAGAAGAAGAACAAATGGATTTTCTAGGTAATAAATTTTGAAATGTGAAAGAGAATTTTAGCCATTTAGCTTTTAAAATGTTGTAAACACTGGGCTTCTTTTCTAGAACATGCTCAATGCTGACAGCAGATGGGGGCCCTGCAGTCAAGCAAGGAAGAGAGGAGAAAAGTTAAAAAAAAAATTATCAAAATGCAGTGTGTATGCCACCACTGAGGTTTGTACATAAAGTATACTTGAGAAAAGGAAGGATGGCTAGGAAGACTCAGATAGTTTCACAAAGACAAACTGAGATGGGTTGTGAAGTATGAATAAGAGTTCATCAACCAAAGTGAAAAGAAAATAATTTTTTATTTAAGGAATAAAAAAATCTCAAATTATGGCAATGAAGGTCTAGTTCAAAGAAATGAAGACTATCTTTCCAACATCATCCTGAGGTTTAAGAATAACCTCTTCAACAGCAATATTTCTTTTAATTAGCTTTCATGAACCTAATATTCATGAATTTGTCTTTTACCTTTTCAAGAAGTTATCTCTTATTTTTACTTCCTAGAATTGGAAATTCGATGTTTAAACTTCTCATTCAACTGAAATTTATTTTATTTCTAGTTCAAGGAATGGGCCAACTAGTCCTATTTTTCAGGATTCATTGATGAGTTCATGTCAATCCTACTGCCTCAAAATTGGAGAATGTTAACCTTTGTGTCTCTATTAATTTTCTCACCCCTGCATCAGGATCACTTGGACCAATATATAGACTTATTCCATCCACCCTAGCCATCTAGAATCTTATTTAATGAAATATGAATATCTCTCCACACCAAACATGGCACCACAACTCTGCTACTCCAGGGCAGTCACTAGATATTGCTTGTTATAAGTCTAATGGTATATAAGGACATTTTTTTAATCTGTATGTTAACTTGTGTTCCTGAAATGACATATCATGTAGATAATTCAATCCAAGAGTTCTAGAGAAAAGTGGCCCCAAAGGACCATATTAAACGTGGCATCACAAACCTGAGCTGTTAATTACTTGACCTGTTCCCCTTGCGCCCAGTGTTATTTCCTGATATTTCTCTAACTCTTCTTGGCAAACAGCCTGTGCAGTAACTCTTATTTAACCACAGTTGGATCTTTACTGTTTCTCTTCTTTCCTTCTTTGGGTAAGAGAGCTCCTTTAATAAAAGTGAATGTCTCAGAGGAAACCTCAATCCTTCTACCTCCCTCCGCTGCTGCACTTAATGCTGTGTGTTTAACACCACCTTGGGGATTACACTTAAATCCTGGGAAATCTTCACGCAGCAACACACTGGCAACAGGAAACGCTCCCTCCCTGGAGATCTCAGGGACAGGAGAAGAGCCAGAGTGTTGGGCTGCTTGAGAGAGGTGGACATGGAGCTGAGAAGCCAGCCCAGAGTGGTGTGGAGATGGCCCACCCCCGACACCCAGCACCCAGCACTGCTACTTCTCCAATGACCAGGTTTCCACAAAGAAATGAACAGACATGGTCTCAGAGAGATATAGGTGGTCTTCTTACCATTTATTTTCATCCCTGCCTGCAGTCAAGATCTGATTGATGCCAATCCAGAGAGGGAATTTTGGCGATTTTTTCTGATCCTTTCTGTACATGTGATTCATCACCAGTCACTCAGTACAGGATTTAATAAATTTTACTGGGGGCTTCTTCATTGTCTCTGACTAGATTCTGTCTTGCTAAAGCTAAAGCATAGTCCAGTTTTGCTCTCTCCTCATGGCAAAAGCAAAGAGGTGAAGTTTAGCTGGGGTTTAGGAAAGAAATTTGCACACACTGTTTTCTTTATATAAAATGTGCATATATCACTATCCTAAGTACATGTATGAAGAAGACCCGAATTAGTGTGAATATACTTTGTATACAAACAGATATGAAAAATTGTGCTCTATATATGTAATAAGAATTGTAATGCATTCCACTGTCATATATAAATAAAAAAAATTAATTAAAAAATTTTTATTCTAATTTGTTACATATGACAGCAGAATGCATTTTCATATCTCTGGTTGTATACAAAGTATTTTCACACCAATTCGTGTCTTCATACATGTACTTTGGATAATAATGTCCATCATATTTCACCATTGTCTCTAACCCCATTCCCCTTCCCTTTCCCTCCCACCCCTCTGTCCTATCTAGAATTCATCTAAAAAATAAAAAATAAATAAATAAAATGTGTATATATTTAAGAAAGCATTAATCCCAGAAGCAGCTGCAGAAAACATTATTTAATGTTAATTACCACTTAGATTGAACCTCAAAGAATCAAAGCACATTCTTTATTCTACAAAAATCTGCTTGGCATTGACTCTGCACCCAATCAGTTCTGGACCTGGTGTTATTATCATTGCATGTCAGATGACCACGTTTTTAATAAGGCTCTTTTAAAAATACAGTATCAAATTTTATTACAAATGGATCACTGACTATTGGCAAGGATTCTTTGGAGTACAAAACAAATATTTAAAAAGAAATAAAAACAGAAGTTTTGTTTTATAGTTACACTCTTAATAAAAGGTCATGAACACTGGCTGCAGTGGTTAATTATGTCAAATAGGAGAATTTTTATGATGCAGCGAAACAAAAGATTTGTTTGCTATACTCTTCCAAACCAGAAATCCAACTGATGGTTTGTATGTATTCTGACTCTGCTTTTGTAAGAAAGTTCAAGGACATAAACAAGTGATAAACCAAATAAACATTTTTCCTTCAAAAATCCATTTCACATTTTACCACCTGAAATACCAGGCTTAAGAAAAGGCAGTTTTGATCTGAAAGAACAAAAGCAAAGCTATGCTGAAATATCTGTGATGGGTTCAGTCTGCTTAAGTATGGGAGGTGGCAAATATGCTGTTCCATGGCAACATCACTTATTGCCCCACATGCAGAATGAAAGCAGTACTTCACACTACTTCATGACAGAGAGGTTACAATCTCCCAGACTTCCTGTACCGTGTCATAGTCTAAGGTTTCCTTCCAACCTCTCTGTTGAAGTTGGGTCTACTTTGGTCTCCAACTCTTGTCAAATGCATGATAAACTCTTCGTATAAGAGCAAACTACTTGGTTTACTTAGAAGTATAATAAAAAAAGAAAAGTTGTCCTTAGGACTACTCAGGAATTCATAAAACTTAAGGAAAGTTGAAAAATCATGAACATTGCATTTTCACATTAAAGAAGCTGATATGACAGAATTAAATATTGCAAATTTTTTGCTTTGGTTTGGACAATTTGGTATTTCCCCTCCCTTGGGAAAGCCATGAGTGTGGGAATGCAGCCAGCCTCACTGCATAACAATTGTGGCTAACCTAAGATACCATGTCCTGTTTGATCTCACACTTAGAACCTTGGTAAAATGTGATACAGAGCTAACCTAAGGCAAATTGATTGTTATCTGCATTAGCTTTTTTATTTTAAATGAGACTTTGGATTTTTAGGCTAACTTGCATATTTCTCATCACAGAGGCGATAGAGTCCACCTGTTCATAGGCAATTTCCTCATTGGTGCCTACAGCAAAGCTGGTGCAGTAACTCTTATTTAACCACAGTTGATTCTTTACTGTCTCTCTTCTTTCCTTCTTCAGGTAAGAAAGCTTCTTTAATACAAATAAGCATCTCAGAGGAAACCTCAATCCGTCTGCCTCTCTCCACTGCTGTATTAATGGTGTGCATTTTACACCACCTGGGGGATTTTATGGGCATGTCCTCATCTCCACCATCCATTCTCCCAAAGTTTATTGAACATCAGCTCTATGTCAATATTGTGATGAACACAAAGATAAATAATAAGTGTATGTCCTCAAGCCAAAGTCTAATACTAAACACCAAGGAAATGGAGCCACTTCCTAGGTTATAAATGTACAGCCATAACTTGGTGAACAGTGACTTAGTTTACTCAAAAGGAACATCACTCTTCCATCTTCTTGGTCCGTATGTCAGGTGATTCACACAGTGAGTGTTTCCAGGGCAGACCTGTCATTCACCATCACATAGCTACCTATTATTTAAACTCTGGAGAAACCAAAGGCCTTAGAAAGATGCAACAAGGAGGCTGCGTAGGTTTTGCTGAGCTCAGGATTTCAGTGGACAATGGTCCTAGCATAGTCCAAGCATGGCCATTCACCACTCATCCCCCTCCAGGATTACCATTCCAAATCATGTTGTTTTTAAGACCAAAATCTACTCAAAACCAAATATAGACAACTCTGGAGACTATTAGTTTATTATCCATCTGAGGCCATCAACTGGTTCTGATCTTGGCTTTTTTCAAAAGACTATTTTTAGGGTCAGGGCTGCAGATCAGTGGCAGAGCACTTGCCTGGCATGCTCAAGATCTTGGATTCAGTCCCCAATATAAAAAAATAATCTGTTATTGCAATAGCATACCATCGGCCCACTTTCCACTTTCCAATTTTTTGATAATCATTGAAAACTGTTCTTTTACAATAGCTGCTTTTCAGATGGGAAAAGAAAAATATGGGGCACTTAAACCAAAGGAATGGAGACTTGCCCTGCTGCCACTAGCATCTCTGCCTGCTGGTATTTAGAGCAACAAAAGACAAGCAATTTTTTTAAACTTAGATGTTGCCTTAGATAATTGGTCCTGGTTGTCAGAAAGGATATTCTAAATCTACAGCTATTACATTTTGTAGTACAGACCCAGCTTTTAACTGATTCATAAATAATCATTGCAGGGACCAAGCAGCTACATTCATTTACCTTGGTTCACATATCATCACAGTTCACCTTGGAGGTTATGACACATCAGGACTCAGGATTTGCTAAAGCTGAACATGCTGCAGCTGTTGAAGGTTTTGAGTTTTGTTTTACGATGAAGTCAAGAATCTAGCTACATCTATTTTACCATTTTTCCAGATTAGCATTATTATATGGAGTACAACTTTGGACCCTTGATCACACATTTGTTTTGACATTAGAACAGATTAAAAACTCTTTTCTGAGTTGAAATCTTGACCTACCTACAGATACTCTCTTGGCTGCTCATCTAAAGCAGAGACAGCCCTTCTCTCCAGGCAGCCTTCCTTGTTCAACTTCCACAGGGAATCTCAACCTTAACCCTTGCTTAATTGTCTGTTAAAAGAGACATAACTATTTACGTGGCACCGTATACCAGCTGTGCTGAGATACTTTTCAGGGAGTACATCTCAGCAAATCCTCAGCTGAAAGGAATGACATTTGGAAGCCTTTCCTAGAGGAAAGAGTTGATCCATCTCTCCAGGATCTCTAAATTCTACTACTGGGGTAAGCCAGGTCACAGAGAACTGGGTACTTGGACAGCATTTGTTTCTTTTGACTACAGCAAAATGGTTTTACTGAAATTGCATTTTGGCAAGAAGCAACTGGGGTCTATTTTCAGGGAGTGAATTTAGGCAGTATGGATATCTTTGAAAACAAAGAATTGAGAAACATTTAGGTAATAAAATCTTTTGGCATTTGATTGAATATGAAGAGAAAGTGAAAAAAGACCAGATTTCCGATATCAATGATCTGATGGATGATGGTATATTTAATGTTAATGGATGGGCACCAACTGGGGAGGTACAGGATTCAAGGTGCATGTAAAATATCCAAGTATTAATGTCTGCATGCATTTGAATAAATGGATCAGAAGTCAGAAAAGAAATTATTTCTAGAACAGTGGGCCAGGAAAAAATCTGAGCAACAGATTGTGTAAGTAGGATACTACTTACACAAGAAAATTGAATGATACATCAACCACATTAATATTTGTAAATAAGGAACCATTTACTATGAATAGCATGAAATGGATAATGTGATCATTAGAACTAGAAATAAGAGAGCTCAGCAATTTTATTAACACTCAACAATAACAGTTTCAATAGCATTAACAATAAATAAATGATTTGAGTCTGGCAGTATTAACATCAACTATATGTATTTTATTGACTTATACCTCAAGAATATTTCAATGATGAGGGAGAAAACTAGATTGTTTCATCAAAAGAAAACTATGATTTCAAAGTGGGCATCTACTACTCAAGAAAAAATATTTTCATGAATATACAGCAAATTACTAATACTAAGTATTTTTTAGGCCCATGGGTAAGAAGGCACATCCTTTTTCTCGTACATTTTTATAGGAGTTGAGGTTTTTCTAATGATAAAGCATTTTTAAACAGAAAAAAAAAATCGATTAAAAGAAAAAAAAGTGAACACCTACCTATCTTTCTAATAATTACCCTTTCTCTGCTGCTTTCCTAAATCTTCAGCTCCTGTTTAAAGGCAGATGTTTTTATTTTACCTATCTGTGTTAGTTTGACCAGTAAATGAGAAGAATCTTGGTTTTAGGGGAAACAATGTGACACCCCATCACCACCACCAGGGTAAGAAACTAGAGCACAGCCTGTCCTTTGGCGGACTTCTGCTTCTCTACAGGGGATTACTCACCAGAAATGGGAAGCAGACTCCTGCTGAATCCACTTGCTGTCACCCACAAGCAGCCCGGGCCCTCAGTGCCCTCTAGCCAAGTAGAAATGGAGCTTTTTGTCGATTTCAGCAGCCTCCTTCTCTCCTGCTCAGTCTCTCCTGAGGCCATTCCTTCCTGCCGAGCTCTAAACTTGCAGTTCTGCAGAGACAGTACCTGGGACTGAAAGGTCAGCCCCCTAGATCAAGAGGGCTTCTGCCCCTTGGCCCTGCAGGGCTGTTAGTTTCACATTTGCAGATAGAAACTTGCCCCCTGTTGCTCACACTGATGAACCTAATGGTTTCCTGGCATGCCAAGGTTCACAGCCATCTGCTCTGCTGGCAGTATGCCCACATCAGAGGTGGTGTGCCATGATCAAATGGAGGTTGGGGTGTGTGGATAGCAACCAAGGAGAGTTTTCAAGAGTAAGCCCAGCAAATGCAATGATGCCTTATTTGCAAGAAGACCTCCCGGCAGCGAACAAAGCTGAATTAGGAACACACGGTTGCATTACAAGGCAACACATCTACTGGCGGTGGCTGGCACAGTATCTTTAAGCCCAGTTTTTATTCTGAATCCCTTTTTCTAATTGGTCACCAGATATGGTATTTTGAATGTAGAGGAGGTAAAGCCTAGATGACAGGACTTTTTCTGGGTGACCACACATAGGACAGACGATAGCACCATTTATGGAAGAGCCCTCTCTGAAATATGTAGGTAGCAGTTTATTAAGCTGTCACCAGGGCTGTCCAAGCTTCACAGTTGAGAAATGTGCCTTTCCATGGGCCTCCTAGATGTGGTTGCATATATGTAATTACATGAGACATAGTTGTACTGAAAAATAATGTGTTGCTTATCTGAAATTCTAATTTAATTGATAGGATCCTATGTTTTTATTTACTAAATCTGGTAATGCTACTCTTAGACCAAGCTGAAAATAAGAGACAAGGAAGTAAATTGAAGAGATTTGGAATAAGAATAGGACAGTCAATAGAAATAGACTCGGAGTGGTTGAAGAAATCACCCCTTATCTGAAAACACCCTCTTACCTGTGCATGAACTGCCTTGGATTGTTGAAGGACATTAATAGTTGAGTCTTGCTTTAAATGCCAGTAGCACTTAAAGCCTTTTCTCAAACTTTTTCTTCCATCATGCCTCTACACACACACACACCGCTCACCTCCAGCCTACTGGTAGCTGTAACCCCCTATGCAGCCCAATCTCCACAGCTACCTAGAATGGTTTTCTTCTTCACTTGTATTCATTCAAGTGAGACAAGGACTTTAAGGGAAAAGAACAGTCACCTCACTTTCAGAGGCAGTTCAACCTCAATTTGAATCCATGTTTGCTACTTACTAACTGCAAATCCTTGGGCAATTCTCTCCATCATGTCTTAGATGGCAATTCTAAGTTTTCTTTTCTCATCTTCAAAGCCTGAATCATGATCCTGCTACACAGAGTTATTGTAAGAATTAAAATGATGACATACTAAAGCAAATTGCCTGGCACATGGTAGTTACTCAAAAGTAATAAGTTACTGTTACTACTGTTGTTTATATCATCATTACTGTCATTCACCGCCAGCTCACAAGCAAAGGAATGCAGGAGTTGACTGCCCAATTTTGAATCCTGGGTCATTCTTTTGTAAGTTGTAGGACCTTGGCAAGTTATTCTGTTTAGCTGTGCCTCAATGATCTCAGATATAAAATGCATGCCAGATCTGGCAAATAGGAAGTGCCACATAAGTATTAACCATTATTATTGCCCTCCATGAAGTGTTCCCAGCCTACTCCATACCAGGATGGTGCAACTGCTCTCTGACTTTCTGTAACACATTATCAGCTTCATGCATAGTACGTCTGGTTTTCCCAGCTCTGCCTAGCACCTAGTAGAAGCTCACTGAACAATGATGAAGATCGTGAGGAGAAAGCAAGTACATGAGACACTGATCTAAGCAGACACCAAGATGAGTGCTCCTGACCGCAAGCAGGGGCATAGGGGGACTGTCAGCCAGCAGCTTACCTCTTTCCCCGCCCACAGCTCGGGAAGCTGCCACACATATGCTCTTTCATTTAGTGTCCTAGCAACCTGAGAAATAACTTTTTGTTTTCTGCTTTACAGATAAGGAAACTCAAGCTTCAAGAGGTTCTGTTGCCCCCATACTTTGTGCAGACTGTAAGATATTTCACGATAAATCATTGGGCAAACTGATGCTGCAGCCAGCACCCAAGGCTACCATGCTATTGTCTGTGGACAATGACTTATACAGCTGAGCCTTGGCTTCTTCAGATGGGAAGCAGAGATGATAACAGTACCTCTTAGAATTACAGTGAGGATTAACAAGGGCAAGTGGTGTGCAGGGCCTTGCCCAGTACCTGGTATGCATTCACTGCATACTTGTCCAGTGTCGGGTGTTAATAATAGTATTGAATATCATAGACTCACTCCAAAGCTCTTAACTCCATCTCTGTGATGCCAATCAAACATAGACCTGAAAAAAAACACAAAGAAAACAAAAGCCAGGACTGGCTCAATAGCAAGGAACATTTTAGGTTTTCCATGGTCTTTCCTAAAGGAGGCTTTACCCTTGAACCACAGCTTCTGTAGCACATTTCTGACTAAGGGGCTTGGGAGCCCACACTCAAGGGCAGATTTTCTCTGAGATGAGGGCTCAGGTCTCCTGAGGTGAGGACCCCACAGAACCATGAGGAGCAAGAATCAGATTCAGAATCCTGGCATCTCCTTCACCACAGATGTGGGCTCCAGCTCTCCAAGGAGTTTGGCCAAATCCTGAGAGGCTCATGGTCAGGAGTGGGCCTCCCATGTGTACCATAGTGGCTGTGTTTAACATAACACCTATTTTTTTCCACAGAAAAGGACCATGGCAGCATGGGCTCTGACCTGGTTTACCCTCATGTGCTCTTCAGCCATTTATCAATTCCTTTTCAACTTGAGTTGTGTAAATCTATGACACAGGTGAATAATAGTTACTCACAAGAGCTAAAGACCAAACTGAAGTGACATTATGCAAAAGCCAGGTTCACAGAAAGCACTCATTATTTTATTTATAAGCATGTTCGTTGATACACTAATAAGTGAGGGTGCTAATAGCTTTACAACTTTATCAAAAGTTCATTTGATACTCGTAATAATCTTATGAAGGTGGGCATCATTTTTAGCCCCATTTTTACAGATAAGGATACTGGGTTATAGAGAAGCTAAACAACTTTCCAAGGTGACACAGACAGTATGTGACAGGTAAGATTTGAACTTAGGCAAATTTCATACTTTTAGTCACTACTCCAAGTATGATTTCTCCACGTCCCCATTGCTGACTTTTCTCTTGGGACTCTTAGGAAAAAAATTATGGTGTCAACAGTCTTTCCCCAAAGTAACATGTTGGGAGCCCAAATCACTACCCCTACGTGGTAATAACCAGGACAGTTGTAGAGAAGAAAAAGAGTGTTAAAGTCTTTAGCAAAGCACTTCATGATGCAGCTCCTGCCTAACTCTTCACCATCCACAACTCTACAAAATCCCTTTGCTCCAAACAAAGGTGACTACATTTTTTTCTTTTTCTTCTTTCTAATGTGACTGCTCCATATCCTCAAATCTCTGATCCTGTCTCCTGCTACCATTGCATCACACATGCTTCTCTGTGTCTGAAACTTTCTTCTCTGCCCCCCTCATTGTCTCCCTCTTCCTTTTAACTCCAATCAGTTCTTTCGTGCATTCTTTTACTAAGCAGGTCTTCCCTGATCCTTAGAGATTAGATGACCATTCACCATCCTTCCCATAATATACAGGCAATTTTTGACACACTGGACCACAATAATTGATCGCCTTCTTTGTTACCTGTACTTAAATATGAGCAGGGATTGTCTCCTATGCATCACTGTATCATCAGTAGCTGGCACTGTGTCTGTCATGGAGCAGGACTCTATATACATTTATTCCATGAACAAACAAAGGTTTGGAAGGTCTATATCTGCCCTCCAACTTCTGTTTCTCTCACTTCATCCATAGACATTCAGTGTCTGTACAGAGAGGCAGAAAAAGCTGTTGGAAGGATCAAAAATAAACCTCAAAATACTCAGGAAATGGTATGGAAATGGATCATTTTGGTTTACCAGTTCCTTAAATTCTCTGAGATTGCAAAAAAAAAAAAAAAAAACATTCATTAAAAGTATGTAAATCTGAATGGAAAGTTAGCATTTTGTCCATTACCTACATCTAAGAGTTGTTATTCACCAGATCTAATTGGTTAGATTATTTCCAATTGATCTTTTGTAAAAGAGAGATAATGTTCTTTACTAGTTAGAGGATTGAATTCTAATTCTAAAAAAAATGTAAATATTAACCTCAAATGTGTTCTGAATACCAAATAAAATGGGATTGGCCCTGGAGCAACTGGATAAACTGTTTAAATTATACATTTTTTTTGCAAAAGTATGCTAATTAGTCAAGCTCTTGGAAACACATAAAATGGAATGGAAGTGGTCTATTTCTCCTGAATTGATCTCCTAACATGAAGAAGAAATTGGACGGGCTCTGATAGTTATTATTGAATATGGGCAGGAAGGTTGAAGAACATAAAAATGAAAAAATTTATCTTGTGCACCTCATGCAGTAGCATTTCTGCTTTCAAAATTTTCTCTGACCTTTCTGAGAAAAATATTTGTTCCTAAATTGCCTTATCTAACAATCACAATGTTCAAGAAATTTAGTTCTGCTTACATAGTCATTAGAAGCTCAGTTTAACACCTCAAGAGTCTTTTTAAGGCAATTTTTTGATAATTCATCTAAATAAAAAGTAGAATAGGAAAACTACCTCTTTTCAATGCTGTAAGGAGCCAAATATGATTATCACTTACACCAAGAAAATATGTCACCACCAAAATAAGTTTGTACCAAAACTCAAAGATACAAATCAATGGCACAATATATGCATAAATGAACATATACCTATGTATGTATGTTTGCAGATGCAAATTTCTGCTTAGACAATTTGAACAGTTTCTTTGAGCAATAAATCATAGTGAAAAGAAAGACTATTTAAATGGTTATTTAAGATATGCCTTTTTTTTCTGACACTGGCTTCTGTAGCAATGTTCCTATTAACAAATGGTGGGATGTAGTTAGTAATTAGCTGTCATATACAGTTTCCATAAAGAATTGTATATCCCAGATACTATCATTTGGCTTTTAAATGTCCCCCGAATGTCCATGCATTAAGACTTGGTCCCCATCTTGGTGCTCTCGAGAGGTAGACTTAAAAGGTGGGAGATCTTCCAGTCATTGAAAGCATGCCCTTGAAAGGGATATCTGGACCCCAGCCCCTTTCTCTTTCTTCTTTTTTCACTTCCCAGCCTTGGGGTGATTGGTTTTGCCCTGGTACACGCTCCCACCACAATGTGCTGATGGCCAAATGGAGGCCTAAACGCAATATGTTCACCAGTCATGGACTGGAACCTCCAAAACCATGAGCCAAAATAAAATTTATCTCTTCACAAGTTTATTATCCCAAGTATTTGTAACAATAACATAAAGCTGAGTAATACACCAGATAATTTCACTATACATTCAACTCTGTATTAGAAAATAAGAGAAAAGGTTTTATCCCCCCAACAACAACACCAAAATAATGATGAGTACCAAGAAATTACTCTCCTTGCCCCACAAAATCATGATGAGACTCTTTTGAGGTCCTACACCTCACTCCATGGGACAGCCTTTGAGCATGCTCTCCAGGGGGTGGAACATATTGTCATTCTCAAGGCCCAGATCAGCAAAAGAGCACCTTCTACAAGGGTGAACCTCTATCAGCTGCCTTTGCAGGCATCAGCAACACTTCTGCAGGCCATGTTGAAAAATCAGAATTCTAAGCAAAACAACACAGAAAAGACTAACTGGGAAATAGATGCCATTGGAGAGGTTAAAAAAACAGAGAGCTGCTAAAGTGGTAACACCACTTATGTTTTATTCAGTTACAATAATAAATAATTTAATATAATAATTTATGTGCATTTAAAAGCCTAGGTAATAGAAGGTCTAGGGTAAGCATGACTTTCACAAACTTGATATGAAACCCATCTAAAAACAATTCATATTTATTAGTGGAATAAATCCCTAAAATTCTTTTCTAAAGGCTTATCAAACCAAATTGGGTCCCAGCCCAACAAATCGAATTAGAAATCCATGTAAGACTGCTAACTGAGTTATTAAAGTGATCTGCATGATATTCCCAGTTTGCCTGGAAACCTATTTGGACATTTGGTCAAATGCTGCCCTCTAGTGAGGAAACTCTAAAAGGCTACTCAAGGCCCTGGGATTATAGCGCTATTCATGGGCTTCGAAAAAAAGACAGACACCTGGATATAATCAGGTAGAACCTGCAAGCAGAAACCACAGTTGTTCCATATTAAGATATTTATTTCATTTTTACCTTGTTGATAATGCCAATATTTTCTTTCTAAAATGTTTTAGAAAGAAGTATTTTAATATTTAATATTAATATCTCGATATTTTACTGTTCTAACAGGTAAAATATTATTGTGTAATATTTACTCATGGAACATTTAGGTATTTTTAGATTTTTACATTTGATAATCTAATAATATTAATTAATATTGAGATTTGACGTATTTATTTCTTTAGGCTAGTGGTACAGCTAAATATACTTTTTCTAGCTACTTCCTATCTGCTTATAGTCACCACCCAGTACTTTAAAATTATTAGCCCATCAAATGGATTAACCTACTGATTAGGTTACAGCTTTCAGAGTCTAACCATTTCACCTCTAAACATTTCTGCATTGTCTTACACAAAAGTTTTTGGGCAACCCTCAAAACTAAACCATTACAGGCAATGATGTGGATCCGCACTCTGTCAACTAAAAAAACATACGAAGTGATGGATATACCACAGAATGTTTGTGATAATAAGCAACAATTTACTTCCAGAGATTTACTTTGCTGTAAAAATCAAGAATGATAATGTTCTTACTACAAGAGTATTAAACAATAGAAATAGAAAATGGAACTAGTCACTTTTTAGCAAAGGTAAAAAGGGAAGTTCTGTCCTTTCGAACCTCTTCACAGAATTTTAATTAATTTTACTCATTTAACAGTGACAGGTATTTAGCATGTTTTAACTTGTATGCTAAACTTTGTATAAATCCTAATGTACACATTTCTTCCCATTAGAACATTTATGCACGTTTTACAACTTTTATGAACCCTAAAGATTTCCTACTCTAACCCCATACTCTGCTAGTCACATGGAATGTAATGGTGAAAAATATGGAATCAATTCCAAAATATAAGTACCCTACAGCAGAGACTGCCAAGTGAGGAAGACAGACCATGCAATCAGGTAATTACGAAACACTGTCACAAATGGACAAACAAGGGGCTCTCTAAGAGAACATAGGAAGGGCACCTAATCCAATACTGCGAAGGGCAAGTACACTTGGCTCCCCAAGGGAGTTGAATTGGAGCTTCCCCAGGGCCCTACAGCCACTGAAACCCTCCAAAGCTGATACTAGCCAGAAAGACCAATTTCCTTCCACAGAAATAATTCCACCAAGACTATGACATGGTGCATTCATCAATATATCATTTGCAATTAGATATTCAGTAATGGAGGTTCCAAACGCAGCACCAATCACACAGGTACTTGAGTTAAACTCCAAAAACATAGAGTAAAATATTCCTATTTTGATATATTTACTTAACAAAAACTTTTGTTCCTTTTTAAAATTTTAAACATATCTATAGAATATTATGCCCCGTCTTTTTCTGAGAAATAGAAGAAAGCTAAAATTACATTGTTTTGTAATTACATGGTCCTCCTGTGCTCTGATGTAACTGCTAGCATCCTGTGTAATCTTGAGCAAGTCATCCTTTTATGGTATAAGATCCTTTCAGCCAGAATGTTCTGTAAGTCTATAAGCAGCACCATATGTAAAATATGCCCTTTGTTCTAAAAAATTACATTCATTGGGAACTGTTCAACAACTTTCAACTTCTCTAATCACCTTCATAGTATGTAGGAGAAAAATTCCTGATTGAGAAAGATTTAATCTTATCCTTTCTCATCAAAATTTTAGTCATTGAAAAAGGAAATAGATATTGAAGTTGCAGGGGGAATCTACTAAAGTCCTGGTTCTGTATAAAAATGTCAGCAATATTTCAAGAATATATTTCTATAAGAATAATTAAGTTGGGAAAAATTGCTATGTGAAAGACTTTTTAGTTCCTTATAACATTTTCACAAAACTTAAACATGCATGAGGAAAAATTTGTTGAGATTTTTGTTGTATATTAAAACACCCATTTTATGAACAGTTATTTCTTGACAAATGTCTTGAAATCAATTTGAGTGCAAAAAAAGAATTTTAAAACAGAGCCACACAGAGGAAAATATGGGCTATTCCCAACCCAAACTGTGTAATTAGGCTCAGTTACAACTTTTAAATGTCATCCCAAGCTTTAAGGAGTAGAGAGTTGTGTAAAGTCACACCAAGATCCTTACATGAAGAATCAGGAAACCTGGTTTGTATTTGAGAGCTTAACAAACCTTTGCTGAATCACTTAATGTCTCTGTGTTTGAATTCCCTCATTTTTCCCATCTCACATGTGTCCCTGAGTTTACACATTGATCCCATGAGCTAATTTTTATGAATGGACATTGAAAATGACAGTAAATTGGCAACAACCTAAACATCCATCAATGGAGAAGAGGACAAACAAGATCTGAGACTCTAATATAATGAAATACCACAAAAAAAATAAATAAAAAGAAGAGCCTGGAGATAGAAATATATATTTTATAATACATACATATACATATACATATATACATACATAGATAAATCTCAAAAAACTGTAATGTAGAATTAAAAATACAAATACAAGATGATATTGTCATTGAACTACTTACAATTTTTAGAAGTGCCCAAAATAATACTAAATGTTGCTTAAGGATTATTTAAATGTGTGTGTGTTATAATGTATGTTACATATGTATACCTATGAATTTTTAAAAAAATGGACAGTGGTTGTCCTTCAGTGGAGGAAAAGAAATGAAACTCAAGATTAAAGAGGTTTTCAGCTAATTATGAATTGTTGTAAGACTGGAAGTGAGTATGACAAAGTTAACCATTCATTGTGAGTAATGGGAATGAGGGTGTACTCTCCTTATTCATTGGGAATATCTTTTTTTAAAAAAAAAAACTTTTAGGTTTCATTTTTTAATATTTTAAATTAAAAAGATAGGGCTGGTGCATGACTAGCTCCTTCCAATCTTTGTTTTATGATCTTTACCTGCTGGTCAACATATGAGATCATCTGACTACAGGATCAGTCTATATTGAACAAGAGATGATGGCAAACTGGAGTGTAAATATAGAGATGCATCCTACTAAAAGAAAATTTTCTTAGGTGCCCAAATTTCAATTCCAGACAACCTGAACATTTTTTTCAAACTTAACACCAAAAATTCTTTCCTGATCTATCATAAAGTCTTCAAATTATATCAGAACTTTTACAATTTTTTAAAGAGGAGGCGGTCAGCCAAACCCTATCATGTTCTTCATGTTGATATCGGCCCCAGATGTTCCTCCCAGTATTTCTAATTAGAAATAGACAAATCTATAATTTCAAATTCCAGATTCACAATCCTTCAAAATCAAACAGGAAAATATGGGATTTGATTTATTCAATTGAAGTGATTTAAAATATAAGCAAATGATTCACAGAAACTGAAAAATAAATAGTTGTTAAATTTATTTTCAAATATATTTAACTTACCTCAATTTATAATAGGAGAAATGAAGTTTAAAATTATACTGAAGACAAAGGGGAATAAAGGAAAGGAAGGAGGTATAGGATATGGAAAGACAGTGGAATGAATCTTACCTAACTTTCTTATATACATATATGAATATACCACGGTGAATCCCACCATCATGTACATCCACAATACACTAATTAAAAAATATATATACATATAAGTAAATAGCAGAAAGATAAGTAGAGGGAAGGGAATGAGGGTGAGAGGGAGGAGGGAGGAGGGGAAAGAAAGGAGAAGAAGGGACTGAATTAGAACAAGTTATATTCCATGCTTTTATGATTATGTCTACATGAATCCTATTGTCATATAATTAAGAAGAACCAATGATGAAAATTTTTAAAATTATACTAAAGTATCTTCTTTTCTAACCTGTCAGATTAATTAATAAAGATAATTAAGTTTGAAAAGGCCACTTACTGGATGACCAGGCTGTAGGAAGTCAAGCACCCTCATCCAATATTGAAGGAATTGGAAATTGATAATAAACCTTATGCAATATAATTACAAGTGTAAATTTCCTTTAATCAGTAATTACATTTCTAGGAATTTATCCTATAGATATTTTTGCATGTGACATATATAAGGCTATGCTTGCTACAGGTTTTAATTGCAAGATATTGGAAAGACCTTAAATTTCCATCAGTTAAAGACTACCTAATTATAATAGAATTATAAAATGGAATATAGTGCTGCCCTTCCAAAAAAAGCATGAGTAAATTCTTGTGATTTGATATGGAAAAATCTTCAAAGTCAATTATAAAGAGAAAGAACCAATGTGCAGAGCAGTGTGGGAGGACACTACAATTTATATGAAAAGAAAGGGCAAGATGGGCATCAGATATTTCTAAAAGGAGAGACTTGAAATTATAGTTGCAGTGATTCTGAGGAAAACAGGGTAGGTATCTGGAGAACAGCATTAAAAGGTAGATTTTCTCCTGTATACTGTATTTTGAATTTTGAGACTGTGACTGTGCTACTTCCTTTTGAAAATTAAATTAAAATATAACTGTCTACATAATTGTAGTTATAATGGTGGGAAACCTTTGAAAGATATCCTAAATTTTAACAGATTGTTTTAGTAAATGTAAAGAGAAACCACCCTGTTACCACTCCCCCTTCAAAAAAATTTTTAATAAAATAAAATAAAAAGACATGGAAAGAGGAATTACATTCCAAGGAAGATAGAGGAGGAAAAAATTTCTCCAAGCACAGAATCATTTTGTCAGTTCTAACAGTTTATCCCACCTGAATCCTCCATATCAAAATAAACCCAGATTTTCTTAAAATCAAGCCAAATTTAATATGCTCGACCAACCTCTGCTGAATGAAACTCCCATTCAAATTTGTAACAAAGCTTAAAAATCTATTGGTTTCTTTCCTTACCTGATTCTCACTTTGTTAAATTCTGCAGGTATAACATAAAATGCAGAATTTATTTTCTCTTTTGACAGAATAAAAATTCATCTTCTTAGCTCAAAAACATATCAGCCTCTGTAATGTAGAATCAACAGCTAAATCTAAACAACATGAGCTGCACATCTCAAGTAGGTGAAATCCAGCATATTCAAAGCTTAAGCCTTATAACTGGGCGTCATGAAGCAACAGGGATTGAAATGTTATCATAAGCAGCCCTGAGGGAAGCTGCTCACCTTAGCAGATAGTTACCACTAATTTGCATCTGATTATTGGTTTATGCTTTATTTTAACCAATTAGCAGAAAGAGTACTATGAGGTTAAGAATTTTACAAGAAGACACCTTCAACTGGAAACCTCAAAGTAAATGTTTCTGGCTTTCAGTGATATTTGACTACATTTTTAAAGAAAGAAATCAATAACTTTGAGATGTCTAAATATTCTGTCTTTTTTATTGTTGCTATTTTCAGTTTCTTCAGATACATTGCCACCCATTAATATATCATGGTCCACTACAGGAGGCCAATGATTATGAGTGCAGCTTCTTGGTACCAGAGGGTCTCCCAGCCTCTCTGCACAGGGGCTGCTCAGCTATTTCTACTCTGGGAAGCCATTTGACAATCTCTTGCTGGGTTGGAGCATTTGGGTTTTTCTTTTTCTCTGAAGAGCCAACAGTTTCCATTTCCCTTATGATGAAATTTTCTTACTGAAATTCCAGGAAAAAAAAAAAAAAAGAACTCTCCAGAGTGTCCCTGGGAAGCTTGACGTCGAAAAGGAATGCTCTATGGATTAATCATATTGACCTAACAGAATGGACATTTACAGGAAAAGCAAAAAATGTTACCAAGTGGCCTCAGTGTCATAGAATTAAATATATGTAAAAGAAAAAGAAGAGAGAAAAAAGGAAATGTCTCAATTTATAGTCAGTGAACATTTTTCTATAAACAAAAAGATATAAGATCCTGGAAATACAAAGACAGTTTCCCACACAGGCTTCCCTTTAAAAGACATGAAGAGACTTCTTTAAAACACCTGCCTAACAGACACCCACACATCTTGAGAGGTACCTATGGAACTAGCTTTGCTGTAAGCTTTTAGTGCTTTTAGTTGGGTTGAAAATGCTGCTTCATTTGGACTGTTTTCTCTCTCCTTCAGGACTTTAAGAATGAGTTTCACAACTAACCTTTGACAGGAGCTCCCACCCTACATGTGAGCTTCCTCACATGTACCTCACCATTTCCCCCAACTGATGCGTCTGGCAGCCTGGAGCTGCCTATGATAATAACTGTGACACTCGCTTTTCTTCTTCTGAAGCTGTGGATTCATTAAAAAGAAAGCACTGCATCTTGCTAGTGAGTGGGCTGATCCCACTCCCACACTGAATGTTTCTATTACTTGTTATATTTACACACACACACACACACACCTACACGTCCTGCAAATTCTGTATATTTGCTGTCTACCCATGGTGGCAACCCAAACCAACACCCATACACCAACTGCTACTCCAAGCAAGTGCTTTAAGAGTACAATCTGCACTTAAGGGAAAAAAAATCCCTTCATTATGTTTATTGGCTGCATTCGTAGCTTTCATTTTCCTTTTTAGAAAATTCCCCCCATCTCTCACTTATTGTTTTCTTTTCTGATCTTCATTTTTTGAAATAAACTGGAGCTCTGTGTACAAAATCGTATTCTAAACCTGTGCTCCTCCTTTGCTACATGCCTGGGTTAAAAATGTCCAAACTGACTTTTAATTTGGTTAAGCAAAAAATAAATAAATAAATAAACTGTCCCCAGGTTAAGACCCTGCATTCCAAGTTTCAGCCCAGAGTGAATTTGTATGGCCAAGTTATAAACCCCTGAAAATAGGAAACTAATGCCGCTAGGATTTAAAATAATAGAAAATGTTTCACATAATATAAATCCATAAGCAGTGTATTATATTTAAGTCTTAATATCTACATACTTGGATTATCTTATATCTTGACAATCACACAAAGTAATCTCACTATCTCTCCCCCTTCCTTTGACTCTGGCTTTCATTCCTATGTATTAACAATGCTCTGGGCCATAAAATACTGTATTAATATTAGTTTGTCACAGCAGACTAAATTTAGAACAACTCATTAATATGAGAGAGTTAAAGGCAGTCAGCCAAGAGTACCAGGGACTGTAAGCTCTTAAGGCTATAAGTTATGCAGATATGCCACTTGAACTGGAGAGCCAGCCATTCTTTTTGTTACTAATAAGAGATTCTATTAGTTCTAAGCTGATTCTAATTCTAATTAAGAAATGTGGGAAAAGGCAATTTTGCCATTGTAGGTATAGTTGATGTGCAACTGGAATAAGTCTTAGATCATCCTGCTCAGCTTCCTGGTCATATGAGATTAGCGGCATATGCATGGAATGAATATTCCTCCAGCCATCTACATAAAAAAAAAAAAACTTTGCTGTGCATTTGTGGTGGTGTAATCATAATCGATGTTCCAAGAGAAGTCTAGTAATCAGGGCTTTTTCAAAGTGAATCTTTTGTGGCTCAGAATCACCCCAGTTGTACAAAAAGTTTTGCCTTTTTACAAATAAAAAACCTTTCAAATGGATACTTCTGGACCTGTTATGCCTTTCTTTGGGCTTGTCAAATATTAATTTTTTTTTAAATTTAGTCCCTTGCTAAGCTACAAATATTCATGTTTAACACCAAGTAGCAGTTCAGGGGCTGACGACTTGGTATGTACCTTTTGAATGATGCATAGAAAGCAGCAGTTAGCACAAAGAAAAAGCCACCAGATTGGTCTCAGGGAAACCCAGTGTCTGAATTTTTCATGATTCCTCTAGCACTTAAAGAATAAAAAAAACTGGTTACTAGTGTGGGGAGACCAACGCCAGGAAGGTCAGAGCCTGGAAACGTGCAAGAGAATCCGGTCTTGCCTGGGGAAAGCAAAAGGGGATTTAAGCTGCTTAGGAGAATTAGAAGGGAAAAAAATTGAAAGAAAAATTTTTGCTTTGTTTGGATATTTTATAAACACCAGAGTAGCAAAACAAAACTGGCTAAAAAAATCCAATCATAAACCTCTAGAGTTCTTTCTTTTTTGGCTTCTGAGGAAACCAAAAACTTACCTTCTCTTTTGAGTTAAGGGGCTTATTGTTAAACTTCCTCCAATCAGGCATTTTCTGACATACTTGCTCACTCTTATGGGTTCTCCCTCCCCAGGAAACAGATGAAGAGAGGAAAGTAGTAACATTCAATATTTTGTTTCCCTGGATGTGTTTGCAAACATCTCCATGGAGGTACAGGGCAAGTGGGGCAGATGACATCTTAATTACATAGATGGCCAGTGACTCGAGACTGAAAGATGTTCCTCCTTTGATGAACTCTTCTATGTTTTATAATGATTTATAGAAAAATCTAAACTGAATCCAGCAAAACAAATGAGTAACGCCTATGGAAGGAAAAAAAAATTACAGTGTTTAAGCAAACTGATGACTTCACCTGTCACCGTCTCATTAAGCTCTTAATGAGTTCTTTTCTATTCTTGGTCACATCTGATTTTTTTTTTTAATATAAGTCCCTTTGAACAGCTGGGAGTAAGAATTGCCTTTGATCACTGAATTCTTCTGAATTTTCAGGCAAAACGAGGCCATTTTCATTCTGACTTGGGGTATTTTTATGAGTTTATTTCCCCCAAGTACATTCCTGGGCATAGCTTTCCAGGCTAAGAAGAGCCTGAACAATTAATGTATACATTTTTACATAAATGTTTATAAATTTAACAAAGGGAGAGAGCTTTGCCACAAGAAGCCTCCGCTCTTTTGAAGGCGGTTTTCTAATGATGACCCTTGGCGTGTTGGACCACATGGGATTCCTCTGAGAAGAGTCAGATGAAAATTAGTCTATTCTCATTTCAAACAGAATTTTGCTGAAGTCCTGATCAGAGCATCAGCATGGAGTCCGGGGAGACAACACGCGCTACTTGATTCACTCCGCAGCCTCCCTCTCCTGGTAATTGTTGCAGGAACGCAGAGTGACAAGGCTCTGGGATGTGAGCGGTCTGGATGTACTCCGGCTGTTACGCTCTGTTTAAAGATTTAAACCATCAGGGTATGATAAGGCTTTTTGATGTTCATTGAACACGGAGCTTGGGTACAGAAGAAGGGGAAAGGGCTTCACCAGAAGGCAATCATCTTTCAGAGCCACAGTAAGACAGGGAGAGGTGGGGAAATCTCAGCCTCAGCGTAGACACGGAACAAAGGGAGATGAAAGGGGCAGGGTGAGGACGGGGCCAGCTCTGGCTGTGAGGCAGAACTCCGCAGCCTCAAAGTTCGATGCCTTCAAATGCAGCGAAAACATTTAGTGTTCCTCTTTCATTAAAACACACTCCGGATTGGGGGGGGGGGGGGATTGGGAGGGATAACGCCAGGTGTAAATTTGGGTGGCTTCAGTTGACCTTGGATTTAAAAGAGCCTCCCATGGCTTATTTTGAAATGACTTAATGAGTATTTACTTGGACACAGATGAATGTCATTTCCAGGGCTCACCACCACAAACCTGGAAGAAGACCTTCCTATAAAGTACATTTTTAAGATCCTCACGGTGTTTTCTTCCCCCAAAGGTAAAGGCTGAATATTTGTCTTGAAGAACGTTAATGATCAGGAATGAAAGGGAAAAAGGTGCCCCTACAGAACCCAACCCAATTTCTTCATATTCTGATCTATGGCAAAATTTCAGCTTTTAACCCCATCCATAGCCATATCAGGCCATGTTACCAAGCCTGCACTTTGTATTAATTAAACAAGAAACAAGTCTTCATCTTTCTTTCCCCAGCCACAAGCACAGGGTTTGCAACATAAACCAAAGTCTTCACGAATGTTTGTTGAGTGAATGAATGACCCCAGGAAATGACAGGATGGATACCAGTTTATTTTCAGTAGCTCCATCCAAAGTTTCGGAGGATGGAGCTGCACAAAGAAAGCAAAAGTCTGTGTCTACCCCCTACTTGCCTCCTGTACTAGCAAGCAGCGTGGCCAGGCATAGTTGAAGAGAGCTGGTACTTTGGAATCAGACACACTTAGAAGTGAACACTACGTAGCCACTTACCATAGGCCTCTGGGCAACTTATTTCCCTATCCTAAGCTTTATTTTCCCCATCTGCAGAATGGGTGTTAAAAAAAGAACTTCCTCTCTAGGGTAAGAAAAGTCCATAAAAAGTGCCTAGCACAGTGTTTGGCAAACAGTAAAACTTTCCAAAAAAAATAACTCTTATTGTTAGCAATATTGCTATGATTAATATTGCCTCCAAAACAAATTACGACATGGAGTCATCAGAAGGGAATTTTAGAAATAGTGATTGATACAATTTGAAACTGAATCCCCATAGTGATGTGAATGATGTAACCTTCTGGCCTCCTCTGGTCTGATAATATGCTGTTGTTCCCAGCACATATAATTGTTCTCTAATTAGAGGTAAGCCCTCCTTTTCTTCATTATTAGCAATGCAACTTGACCTGGATTTGGCAAACCAAGGATACAGCCAAAGTGGGGCCTGCCTATTTTAACCTGGCAAATGATAAGCCGGTTAAACAGATTTACAGTGCTGTGCCCATTTCCTCATAGATTTCAACTCAGTTCAGTACAGCATAAAGACCACTCCTTCTGAGCAGGCAGAGGGGAGATGAGGCCCCAGACCCAAGCCCATCCCACAAAGGCCACAGCCCTCCTCTGCCAAGGGTCCATCTCCAGTAGGCTCCATCCCAAAAGAAGCTACCAAACACCAGCTGCTAAAATTTAACCATACCTACTAGAAACCAGGCCCTCTCATGTACTCCTCAAAATGACTATAGTTTACAGGTTAAAAAAATGAGATGTAAAATAAGGAAAATGAAATTTACTGCCAGTTAGTAACCTGTTGGACTCAACAAGGACACTCAGGGTCTCTGAGGCTCTGTATCCCTCAACTTCTCCAGGTCTCAAATTTCTCATCCCTTGGTGGGGGTAGTAGATGTGCTTGCTGTTCCACTCTGGCAATATGGTCTATGATCCATGTCAAGAGGTCTGAGCTGTCCGTCTCCATCCCTCTGCTGACACTTGGATCTCTGTGAAAACTGCAAACCTTAGAGAATATTCTTCCTCTCCAATTTCTCCCAGCCTTCCCACCTCCAGCACTGGCAATGGGAGCATGTCAGCCATTACCATTACTGAAAGAGTCCATTTTAGCACAGCTCAAATTCAGGGAACACAATGGCCAAATAACTTGCCCCGTGATTGAGACGTAAGGGAATTACTGTTTCCTTTTCTCTAACCTGCTAACACAGAGAAAGCCAAACCTCTAAAAACAAATTGATTGATGATATAATTTAATATCTTCATAAGATTTCTAGTGGCAGAATCAATCTGCTGCTAACACCGCTGTCCAAGGCAGAGAAAAAGAAAAATTGCACCAGTTGCTTTTCTTTTATTGCACTTCCGGGTGCTCTAAGAAAAAAACTCTCTCCAGAAAATCAATAAGGCAGATTGTGCTCAGCAGTCCCCCATTACAGAATTAAATCCATATGCCAACACAAAACAATGAAGAGACCCAACTAGCAAGGGATCCATTTGCTTTGTTTGACTTTGGCTGCCAGGGAATGAGACCACAAGACTGGATGTAATTTAATGCAAACCTTGGCCTATCCTGGTCATGCATATGACTGACCCTCAGGGCACGACCATCAATTTTCTATTAAAGATCAGAGATTTGACATATCAAAGTCAACATCTAGCTGAATAACTGCAGTAACTTGATAATAATTCTTTTGTGGATTTCACAGTGGCTTTTCAGTAAAGTATCAGAAAGGTAGCCGATTTCAATCCTGACCCGGCAAGATCTGAATATGAAATAAAGGATTTCAGCTTGATCTCCCCATGATGTGAGGATGAATGTTCTGGTAAATGTTAACTTAGTGCTCTGAATAGCTCAGTAATAGATGGGTTTAGGCAGTAATAGGTTTAAAATGTCAACTTATTGAATAATAATTTCATGTTGTACAAATACTATGTGTAAGAAGGGATTTGTTTTGCAAATTTTGAAATAAATGAATGGATTTATAGTGTCCTTGACTGTTTCATTGTTCTGGTCAGAATCTTACAAATGAATCAAAATTAGTTTGTGCTTCCTCTGGTCTTGTTGTTTTCCTGCATTCTCTCTATGTATTTTTCATAATTACTGGGCCTCTCTGAATTCCGGTCCTTAATTGAGCTCTTCGCTACTTTGGTCCCCAAAGCCAGGCTGATAGCATTATTTTCTAGTAAAAATAAAAACTCAATTATCCTTCCCTATAAAATGTTTCATGACACCAGTAGCATAAAAACCTTTCACCAACCCAGCTGTAAAATGCTCAACTGTTCAAAACATGAGAACCAAAAAAAAAAAAAAATTCTCTTTCCATAACTGAACTCAGCCCTTCAGTCCAATTATAAGCTGACAGCTCTATAAATCCTGGTGGAACACAAGTGTGGGTAAAACCGAATTGTGATTGGGACACTGAGGGCCTGGGACAAACACCTCCACGACAGGCTGTGGAAAAGATCCCCAGATTGCGCAACCAGACCCCTCCCCCACACAACACACTTCCAACCATCCTGTGTGGAGTAAATAGATTTGCTTAGGGAAATGGGAGATGCCAACAAGCCCTGCAGATGAGCTCTCTGAAGCCTTTAGTCTAGTTATTCAGTCCCTGAGCTCTCCTCTGCTTCCCAAAAGACATAGGAGAAATCAAAGGAGCCCACACTTGATCATCAGCATGGCAGTCTGAGTAGCTTTGGGTTTAATGAATGAAGGATGTCATATCCACAAACCAAAACTCCTTTCATTGATTTATAGATGCTCATACCTGGGTAATATCTTCACAAAATGGTCCTGGCCAGATCTGCTCAACCACTGAGTTCCATAATTGAGCACACCTCTCTCTGCACTGTAACAATATTGAGGCCATATCCTGGTCTGGGTTCCTGCAGAAGCAGACCTAAGACAAGGATTTGGTACTAGTAGTATATTTGGAAGAAGAAAACACTGATAAGAGAGTAACACAGAGGGGGAAAAAAAAGGCATCCAGTAAAGGTGCATTTATCAAGCTAATTATCACCTCTGGTATGTGGAACTTAATCCCGCTGGATACCCAGATCCAGAATAGAACACAAACTTTAAGACTGCCCCCTCAAGGAGTAAGGGAGTTGAAGTATGCACATACTCTCCTAATAGTCATTGATTGAGACTGGTCCTGAGGGACATTAATTCCTTGGCATTTCCAGCCTATTGTATGGGTAGGAAGAGGGCTTCAGGAGCCACAGAAAGTCCTCAGAAAAAAATGTGATGCTGGAAGTTGGAAGCCAGGCATCAAGCACTGAAGTGGGAAAGGAGAGATGGGAAGAGACTCACAGCCTCTGCCATAGACCTTAGGTTTCTATTAATTTTGAAACTTTATAGCTAGGTTTTAAGTTATACAAGTAAAATGACTCATGTAAAATAACAACAAATGTAAACAGTATAGAAAAGCACAAATATTTTTTACTCAGAGCTAATCACTTTTTAGTTTCTTGTGACTCTCTATATAAAACCTTGGCATAAAAACATACACACACACACACACACACACACACACACCTTGGTTGGACATCCTTTTACTGCCACATAAATGAAGTCATACTTGACATAATTTTCTATTGCTTTCTTGTTTTGCATAATATATCATGGACATCTGTGCATATCAATACTTCTACATATGCCTCAAACTTTTTAAAGGATACTAGTTGGAACATATCATAATTCCTTTGGCCTATTACCACTTGTAACATTTAAGTATTTTTCCAACCTTTATGCTGTGACAGACAATGCGGCAACATCATCTACAACATAGATATAGAACCTGCAGACAACGATGAACATTACATATATGTATATATAGGAAGTATACACCTAATTCTACAAGTAGAAATATTCGAAGAATATGCACATTTTAAAATTTGATTAATCATGCCAAAAGTAATCTCTAAACTACACTACTCCAATTTATATTTCTACCAACAGTGCACAAGTGCACATACTTATTTTCCTGGAAATAATCTCTCTTTAATTTTAGGCAAATTAATAGGTTAAAATGGTATATCATTGTTGTGTGTGTGTGTGTTATTATCAATGAAGTTATTCAACCATATTTCTTTGTGTCTTCACATCCAACTTTCTAATGCACTGTATATTAGAAATATTTTGTTATATTTCAAATGCACTCTTTATAAGCAAATACTTTCTCAATTTGTGTATTGTATTATATTGTTTTTTTTTTTTTTTTTTAATTTTTTTTATTGTGGGTTGTTCAAAACATTACAAATTTCTTGACATATCATATTCCACTCTTTGATTCAAGTGGGTTATGAACTCCCACC
>NW_026000076.1:8868099-8897055 GCF_001458135.2 Marmota marmota marmota
GCCGCGGGGCGATTTGCTGAATAAGCAGTTACCCTCCGTGCGACAAACCTCTCGCGTTTGAGTCCCCGTAGCCGATCCTCGTGCGATGGAAATCCTTCCTCCAGGTTCCGGAGCACCCCACTATTGCTGGAAATTCCTAACAAGATATCCTTTAGCCGTCCTGACTTGTCATACTCCCACACAGTGAAGCAGCACACGGGGGTAATGCACTCCCCTCGCCGCCATCTTCCAAAAACCCTGTATTATATTGTTGTTTATAACTTTTTCTCTGCTCTGTAAAAGTATTCAACATCTAAGGGCTGAAGCTATAGCTCAGTGGTAGAGCACTTGCCTTGCACATGTGAAGCACTGGGTTCAATCCTCAGTACCACATAACATTAAATAAATAAATAAAGATATTGTGTCCATCTACAACTAAAAAAAAGTTTTTTTAAAAAAAGTATTCAACATTTATGTTATAAAAATTACCAGTTTTTAATGATTTCTGGAATGCTCATCCTTAGAATGCTCTCTATTCAAAAACATTAAAACCGAATTATTTTTAGAGAACATTTATAATGTGATTTTTATTTTAGGTCTTCAAGTTATCTAGTCTTTAGTATAAGATATGAAGTAGAAATTTGGTTAGAATATTTTTTTTCCAAATGGTTACTCACTTGCCTCCAACTAAGTCTTTAAATAAGTACGCAATTTTTCCAATATTTATTTGGAAAATCTTTTTTATTTATAGATTTGTAATACAGTTTATTATCTAGCCAGGCTTGTCCTCTCTCTTTAATCTCTTGAATTTTTCATGTTTATTCTCCAAAAAAATTATAGTAATACTCTGGCAAGATTAAATAAAGAGCCAGATGTGGTAGCACATGCCTATAATCTCAGCAATTTGGGAGAATCATGAGTTCAAAGCCAGCCTCAGTAACTTAGTGAGGTCTTAAGCAACTCAGCAAGACCCTGTCTCTAAATAAAATATAAAAAAGGGCTGGGGATGTAGCTTAGTAGTTAAGTGCTCCTAGGGTCAATTCCTGTTACTACCCCCACACACACAAAAAAAAAAAAAAAGATTGAAATGAAGTTGGTATTTTTATGAGAATTACTTGAATATTTGGGTTAATTTAGGGAGAACTGGCATGCTTACCATATTCATTTCTCCCTATTCAAGATCAATATATTTTGCCATTTATTGGTCTTGTTTTGTGTCCCTCAACAAAGTTTATTTGGCAAAATTGTAGTTTTGTACTTCAGAGGTTAAGAGTTAAGAAGAGTAATTCTCAGTTATTACAAACTAGGATCATGTTCTCCCTCAAGGAAGCTTACCTGAAGTTCTCTTCATATTTGTCTTGCATCTTGTTGAATTTATTTCTAAGTAATCACATCTGTATCTTAGGCAAATGGAATGTCTTATCCCATCATATTTTCTAACTTGTTATATTTCTGTGATAGCTATTATTGATTTTTTTAATTAATTACATACCAGCTATTTACTGGATTCTCTTGTCTCTATAGGGGTTTTTCCCCCTAGTTGCTTTTCTTGGATTTTCCTGATATATAATGATATCAAGAAGAAATAATGATTTTTCCTATTACATTTGTATATTAATTCTTTTTCTTTTCTTATTGCATGGGCTAATAGTTTTAAACAATGTTAAGCAATAATAGTGATTATTGGCAACCTGTTCCTGATTTTAATAAAAATTTCTAGCATTTAGTTAATGGAAATAATGCTGGATTTTAAATTTAAACATTTTTTATCATGTTAAGGAAGGATCCATGTATTTTTACCACAAAGAAGAGTTTAATTCAGGCATAGAAGCTTAAATTTTCAAATTTTCTTTCACTATTTGATGAGACTCTTTTCTCCTTTGACTTATTTATATAACAAATTATGTCAATAGATCACCTTATAAAAAACTAGCATTCTTAAAATGAACTCATTTAAATGTATTCTATTGTTGCTTTGGATTCCATTTGCCATGTTCTACTTAGGAAAGTGTTTTTAATCCATTAGAAAAGTTTATGCATTTTTTATGCTAACAGATATTAGAATTACTGTTATGCTTGCAGTCTTTTCTAAAAATTAGCAAAAGGGATAATTCTTGTTTTAAAAGTCAATCTCAAACCAGTGAAGGATTTTCTGAGGCCACATGATTTCCCTTGGCATGACCCCAAGAATGGATACAGGCTGAGTTTATTTTTCACATATGTATTAAACATAAACATATATGGTAAAATCATAGACATGGAAATTTGGCTCTTAAAATCACTGTGCAAGGCAAAAAAAAAAAATCCAAATGTTATTGGATCAAATGTTGAAAGGGACTTTCTGGTCATCTTTAAATTTAAACTAAGGTCCAAAGAGGAACATAATTGATAACATATATTCATACAGCCAATGCAAAAGCAATGTACATCCTGGAAAGACCACACAATGGAAAAACTGGTACCATGACTCACTCCAAGCTTATAAGAAAACACATATTATTTTAAAGGAAGATTCAGAGACTTATTGAAGTTTAAAGCTGTTGACAGGGTCAGCAGTACTGCATCACTTCCTTAATGTTCCTCAGGGGTGACCATTCTTAAGCCAAGTGAG
The DNA here is from genome assembly GCF_001458135.2 of Marmota marmota marmota. NCBI lineage: Eukaryota > Metazoa > Chordata > Mammalia > Rodentia > Sciuridae > Marmota > Marmota marmota. The sequence goes on from NW_026000076.1 coordinate 8,870,690, forward strand.
GAAAGAGCAACAAGAAAGTCCCTTTTAGAGAATGGAAATTGTCTTCCAGAATAGACAGCTGGTACATTAGATTTCAGCCAAGATGCTGAACTGCAAAGACTCTCTAGTACCCCCTGAGTCAGAGCTGTGTCTAGGACAATTCTTTGGGGATGTTGGCAATGCCCTAAGGTGCTGGCATTATGTGTAAACATGAAGGCTTGTGTAGACAAAAGTGAAGAGTAGTTTTGATTTGCATTTCTCCAATAGCTAGAGATGTTGAACATTTTCTCATATATTTGTTGATTGATTATATATCACCCTCTGAGAAGTATTTGTTCAGTTCCTTGGCCTAGTTATGGATTGGGGTATTTGTTTTTATGGTGTTTAGCTTTTTAAGTTCTTTATGTACCCTAGAGATTAGTACTCTATCTGATATGCAAGTGGTAAAAATTTGCTCCCAAGATGTAGGTTCTCTATTCACTTCACTGATTGTTTCTTTTGCTGAGAAGAAGCTTTTTAGTTTGAATCCATCCCATTTATTAATTCTTGATTTTAATTCTTGCACTATAGGAGTCTCATTAAGGAAGTAGGGGCCTAATTCAATATGATGAAGATTTGGGCCTACTTTTTCTTCTGTTAGATGCAGGGTCTCTGGTTTAATTCCTAGGTCCTTGATACAGTTTGAGTTGAGTTTTGTTCATGGTGAGAGATAGGGGTTTAATTTCATTTTGTTGTATATGGATTTCCAGTTTTCCCAGCACCATTTGTTGAAGAGGCTGTGTTGTAGGAAAAATACATATCTTTAACAGGAGAATCACCACCAGAACATCAATATGCTCACAACACAAGAGGCTCAGGGAAACTGGATCTGGGTGAGAGGAAGGAGGATAGATAATGATCTCCCTGCTGATTCAGGACAAGGATCCCATTAAATGCATTGGTGACTAGCATCATTTCCTTGCCCTTGTCAAATCTTTCTCCCTCTTTCCCTCTCTTTCCTCTTCTGACTCCACCCAACTACATACATCTAGATAGGTATGACTTCACTATGTGAAGACCCAAAGATTAGTAAGACATATTTCTTGCGGAGCTCTCATAAGTGTCAGAGAAGAACACATATGTAACAGACCCTTAGCAAAAAGTAAGATCTTGTGGAGGCATAAAGGATGTAGTTGTCTTCATACTGAAGATGATAGGAGACTTCCCAAGAAAAGTGAAATGGCCTAACCCAGGCCCACCATCCTAAACAGGTAATGCCAGCATCTCAGAGAAGCATCTCTTCCAAGTTGAACTTGGAAACACTTCTTAAAATTGACAGCAGCAAAAATAATATTTTTGATTTACAAATATTTGACAGCAGTTTCTTAAGCCCATTCAAGGATTCAGATGAGAAAATTTTTTAAAAAGATTGAGTCTTTACAAAAATATTCAAGTTGACAAGTTTTGGAACCTAGACTAGACCCATGTAGTCTGATAACTGTTATGATATTCCACACCTTATACCCTCTGAAACAAATAGCCATTGGTAAAACTTTGAAAACTCATTGCTCCTAGAATATTGTATTGGCACTAAAACGGGTATGACATAACTATAAATAAGTTTCTTCAAATATATGCAAAATATCAAGTATCATAGGGGCCAGGGACGTAAGCCAGTGGTGGAGTACTTGCTTGGTATGTGTGAGGCCCTGAGTTTGATTCCCAGCACCACAAAAACAAACTAACAACAAAAGAAGTTTAATCTCATAAATGGATAGTAACAGAAGCATAAGACTGCAGTCTGTGGGAATTATGGATTTTTATTTATATCTTCATTTTGACTACCATGAACCAAGATGAGATGTATATCATAATTCCTTTGCTCTCATGGGCAGATGTTCCTCCAACCATCCCCGGTCTGACTTTAATCTACACTAGATCAGCCTGAGAGCAGAATTTCAGCACAAGCCCAGTTAGTAGCTTCTTGGATATAATGCAGAGGGCGGTGAAGACAGACAACCTTTTGCTTCCCAGCTGGTCACCAGTACAAAAAGGATCAAAAACCATATCTTCGTATTCTCCATCCATTTTTCTACCCATTATACCTAAGTTCAAACTCCTCGGTAAGAATCCCTATTGATTGACCTCAATTGTCTTTTCTGACTGACAAATTAATAATAAGTTGTAATGTTTGGCTTTCATACCATGTGTCATTCTCTTCTAACTACCTATATTTTTTTCCTCCTTATTGTATATAACTGTCTGATAAAACTAGCTGATCTTTATAACTCAATTCAAATGACAGCTTTGGGGGGAGGGGGTACCAGGGATTGAACCCAGGGGCACTTAACCACTGAGTCCCATCCCCAGACCTTTTTATGTTTTATTTTGAAACAGGGTCTAAGTTGCTGAGCATGGCTTTGAATTTGTGATCCTCCTACCTTAGCCTCCTGAGTTGTTGGAATTATAGGAATGCACCACTGAACCTAGCTCAGACAGTTTTTTAACGAATCTTTTTCAGTAGATTCTAGGAGATGCCTTTTTTCTACTATACTCTGGCATTTTTACTTCTTTCAAAGGTCCTACCACACTTTGCCTTTGTGTCATAATTGAGTGTCAGGAGATTGTAAACTCCTTGATGTCCTTGTCTTTATCCCAGTACTGGGGACAAAGCCTTCCACAAACAGTTTTAGTCTCAGGAATGCATTGCAACAGAATAGACTAGGCTATTTTGAAATTTAAAAAAAAAAAAAAGAAATTCATTGATTTTAACCAACAAAAGTTCATCAGAATCTCACACTAAATGTCCAGTGGAAGTTAGGAGAGACAGGGGGAACCACCATAATCTCTCAGGAACCAGGTCAATAGAGTTTCTATCTTAATACGAGTTTCTGTGATCCCTCCAGCAAAGGATGGGAATGTGGAGATTGAACACTGACTTTCACCCAGAGGTAACCATGACACTTCCTGTCATATTTCATTGTCCAAACAAGTCATGTGGCCATGCTTACTTTTAGGGCAGATTTAAAAAGTGTGATCCTACAGTGCAGTTGAAAGAAGGAAAATAAGAATGATGAACATCTTAATTTGTGTTCATCACCATACGCGCCATGCCATATCACACCATTGACATTGATCCATTTGTCACCTCTGCTCAGGACATCCTGCCCACATTGTCCCTTCACTTGAATAGCTTCATCTCAGTTGGAGCTCCTCCTTCCCACTTACAGCTCCTCTAAAGCTAGGTCTACTGTAGCCTATAGTCACCACCACCAGCAAATCTGCATAAAGTTCTCCTCAATATGTCCCACTTAATCTATTAGCCATAAGAGATCATGGTCACACTGGATTGCAGTTTGGCTTTATACTTGACCTTTCCCACTGGACCAGGGATTGGCAAACTATAGCTCAAGTGCTAAATCCAGACTGATACCAAGTTTTGGTAAATAAAAGTTTTTTTGGAATATAGGTATGATCATTCACTTACACATTGTTACTGGTTCTTTTAAGGTACAACAGAATCTAGTAGTTGTAACAGAGGCTCTCTGGACCCCAAAGAGGTCCATATTTACTATCTAATCCTTTAAGAAAAAGTTTGTCAACCCCATAAATTCCTTGAGAATGAGAGTTATATTCTTGGTATCTTCTGTAACCCAGCACATAGCAGAGTAATTGGTTCATACTTGGCATTCAATACATGTATGTTAAATAAACAAAAACACATGAGTGTTTATCAGATTAAAATCATCTTCAAGAAAAATGGGGGAAAAAAACAGGGAACAGAGAACATCAGAACTTCTAACTTTGGCAAGACAAACTCTTTTAGATTTCCTGTTCCAGCTACAGATACTGTCACTTTCATAAAAATGAGTAAACACTGGAAATCAACATTAATCTCCTAAATGTCACAGCAACAAGAATTTTCCATAGCCTAGTTAGAACAAATTAAGCAGCTGTGACACTTATGCAATGCTTAAAAACTACAAAATTACTAAATCCATATCCATTTACTCTGTAGAATATTTCATTCTCTTTGATTAACAAATCTGACTTAAATGAGATGCGGACCCTTTGACACAGTATTGTACAACCTTCAAAAGTACCACAACTGGTACAGACTGGTACAAACTGCCCCCAAGCTGGGTATACACACTCAGAACTTCCAGAAGAAAAATACACAAGATCAAGGCCCTGGTGATTTTACAGCATCGGGAAAAAACAATCCTAAAATACAGGCAAACCTGGGAAGTACAGCATCCCAACTTGTTTATAACAGCAATTTCAGCTAGCACAGATCCACAATTTATTTGCAAACAGATTAATTAATGTTTCAGCAGCTGTTTGCAGCCAGTCTGTGATCTCACGGAGCACAGATGACACTTTTTCTTCTTCTATTCCATAGGGGCAGTTTCAGCAATGCTCAGATTAGGTTTTTATTCTATTAGCCCACATGATAAAATAAGTTGAGTCCTGAAGCAGCCAAGATGGCTTTACAAGATCCCCAGGCCACCAATTCTCTGGTGATTCCCCCATGCCACCTTCCTTGGGCTTCCTTTTAATCATGGCCCCAAAATGCCAGTTTACAAACAGATCTGCAAGATGAAAACCTGACGTTTTAAAAATTGTTTTTCCCTTCTACTTTTAGGTCCCTCCGGGTTGGTATTCAGCAATGTGTACCACAGGGTGCAATAAAAGCAAATGCTTGAATATTTTTCAGTAACCTGACAGAGAATAAACAAATGGAAGAACAAATGCTAAAGAGCCTGCAAGTAATGCACCGAATAAGCTGGGTAGATCGCTCCTGACAAAGCGAGGCAGCTCTTCTGATTGTATTTCTCTCCTTGAAGGAAAAAGAAACAGAAGACAAGACAAAATCCCCAAAGCCTCACTAGGCTAAATTTCCTTACTCTTCTTTGAACAGACTACACAGATTTTGTTGACTAATTGAGATCAATCCCAGTTGTAAATCGCCTAGCTATCCTACAGCTTTAATTAAGCTACCAGAGGGAGCTGTTTATCAATTAACACTTGTTACAAATTATTAGTAATTATATGGACTTTGTGTATATTCTATAGCCTACAAGACCAAAACTGCATTTCCCAGTTGTTAGGGAAGCAAATTGAATAGTTAATGGGCTATTTGGATGAAGGCTCCAGTCATCACCGTAATTACAGAATTCCTTCTTTGGCAGCAAGATTTAAGGTAGGTTCCAGCACTAGCAGCAGTCATAGAATAAACATCATAAACAATAAGAGCTGCTTTCACCAGTGCTTAGCCAGACCATATTAACTGGTGGGCTTTCTAATATGGACTTCAGGTCTGTATTTACTTTTTGTGTAATAAACATAATGAAAATGGGAATATTAGGGGCAAGTTGATAATGTATTCAAGCATTAAAGCTACCTCTTGCGATATGCACTACGTTCTGTGATAATTTTAATTGGCTTAATTGAGATGCACAAACCTGATTAATGTTTAATTCCTTTATATTAAAAAAAAGAGTCAAGTAGTTCGACATTTCTTCAATTATGTTAGATCTTTCTAGACTTCAAAGGAATGTTACATTAGACAGCTAGATACGGGGAGAGCTGATTAAAGAATAAAGACTGCTCATTATAATCTAAGAGTACAAAATTGGTTTGTGTAGCCTTTGAAAGTCAAAATTATGAGCTAAAACTTGAGCTACAGTAATTAACCCAATTTATAGTCATTTTTGCTTATCTATTTGCTTATGATTAGTAATTTAAAACGATCCATGGGATTGATTTACAGATCTAAAGCCCATTCTGGGACCCAAAATGTTTTGTCCATGATTTTGTTTAAATATTGGGGGAATGTATTTAGTAGCATTAGTAAATATCTGTCAATCAGTGAAAAATATGAGTATAAAAATGATTTGATAGTCAATTACATTATTCTAAACGCACAGAATACTAAAATATTTGTATAATGTAATCTATTTGGAAAAAAAATAGCTTAACTTGCATTTTCTGTGGGTTTATAGAAAAATGAAATCGATGAAAAGTAAAATCTTGAAGTGATCAATTTAATACCCGGAATAAATAAGATTTTATTAAAAGGTATACAGATGGAGGGGCTGGGGTTGTGACTCAGTGGTAGAGCTCTTGCCTGGCACTTGTGAGGCACTGGGTTTGATCCTCAGCACCACATGAAAATAAATACCTAAAATAAAGGTATTATGTCCATCTATAATTAAAAATATAAAAATATTTTTTAAAAAGGAATACAGGTGGGAATGTAAGATGTAGAGGAAGCATTTAACATTTACTTACGTGAGAGTCACCCCTCTCACTTATTTGCACGTGCCAAAGTGTTCAAAATTCACTTCGGGGGCAGGATCATGGCAGACTTTGGTGGAGGATGGGGCAAGAACCAAGAGGGAATGAGGGCACACTAGAGATATAACTACCAGAAATAAATACTCAAACTAATTAGCACATTTGCTAATTTTTAAACATCTCCAAGATCTCATTGATAGAGGAATATGAAAATCATACATTTGATGAGGGACACATAAAAAGCTGATCAGACAAAATAGGGCAGAGAGATGGGCTTGGTTTATGGCTCAGTGGCAGAGCACTTGCCTCGTACATGTGGGGCACTGGGTTTGATCCTCAGCACCACATGAAAATAAACAAAATAAAGATATTGTGTCCATGTATAACTAAAAAAAAAATTAAAAAAAAAAAAACAGGGCAGAGAGAAAGCTCCGTTAGGACCTCATCCAGCAGAGTCTAGGGCTCAGAGCTAATCATGTTTTCTGGGGCCTTTATAACAGTATGACTCTAGGCCATTTATCATATGAGTGAATGTATGTGTAACAACATTCCTCAGAGTAAATTTAATGGAACATAAAGTCATCTAGATGCTCCATAAAAATGGGATTCCATGGACAAGAAACCTTGGGAAACTTTATACCATATGCTCTTTTTGAAGAGTCATAAAAACCGTTAGCATATTAAATATTCTACATATTTCATTTTAAAAAAATTCTTTCATTGAATACCAACATATTAGCCAACAATCTCAGACTATACTAGTATAATAATTAAATATAAATACAACACTGGTTCTTGTTTTTCCTAGAGCATTGTTGATTACATTGGTCCAAATAAATGAACTTTTCCAATTTTACCTGCCTCATTGGAGGAATAAGTTCGCATGCCCTAGCAGAGACATGGACTTACCTTCATAACTTTCTGCAGGTAGCATTGAAATGCAGTAAGGCTTTCCTTCTATTGTTTCTGCCCACTTGCATTGGTCTATATTGGTTGTTGTTGTTGTTGTTGTTTTGGGGGGGGGGGCTGTTTGTTTGGTTGGTTGGTTTTGTTTTGTGCATGTATAGCACATGTGTTAGAATTTGCAATTTTAAAGAGATGAAGGAAATGTGTGCCAAAATTGGGGAGAAAACAATGATCCATTTTAAACTTGATGAGAATATGAGACATAGAATTTTTTTAAAGTACTACCCAAACACAAAGTAAAAAATTATATCCCATTGCCTTAATCATGTATAGATATGTACGTATGGATGTGTGCAGGTGTGTGTGTGTTCTTTAGCTGCATCTGCTAAGAAAGATGATATCTCGTTACTGATGAGCACACCTAACATTCAGATCTTGACTTCTAAATGCCATTCTTCACCAGAGGGAATTACGATTCCAAGATGAAAAGACTGGTTCCAGGGCTGTGGTGGAATACATACAAGGTGATTCTAGAACATCTTACTATACCAGAGAAGAAGGAAGTATTCAAAGACTGATGGGAACATGTCAGACATAAGCCAATTTCAAAAAACTCCCCACTAGAAAAATCCGGGTCATTCTGAGTATGAATTGTAGTAACAAATTACAACTCATAGAATATGATAAAATTCTGTGAACCCATACAGTTAGAAAGAAAAGGAAAGAAAGAAGGGAGGAGGGAAGGAGGGAGGGAGGAAAGAAAAAAGGGAGAGAGGAAGGAAATCTAGCTTTTGCTTAAAGTAAAATGCCAACTGATGAATCAAAAGCAATCATGAAACTCAAAATCACCATTTTACAATTACCACAGTAATTACCGTTTGAGACAAAAATCATTATGGATATATACCTTGGTGAGAAATAAGATATTTGCATTTGTCTCCAAGTATCTGTCCATGAAATATTTATTAATTACCAAAGGTGACTTTCTAGTGGAGAAATATGCCATGTACCATGTTGCCCAAGTGATCAAAGCCAACATGACCATTAAGGAGACATATTGACATCATATGCCTCCTGATGTGAGGAACTGAGTGGGACACAACATCACTTCTGTGATTTCTCTGCCAAAATGTACAGTCTGAATCTAATCATGAGGAAATATTAGACAAATGCAAACTGAGGGACTTTCTAAAAAATGACTAGCCTCTATTCTTCAAATATATCAAGGTCATGACAGACAAAGAAAAACTAAGGGACTGTCCCAGATTAAAGAAGACTAAAAGACATAACAACTAAATGTAACAATTAAATGTAATACAGAGACATCATAGATTGTATCTTAAACAGGAAATTCTTTTCCTTTTGTGCTAAAGAACATTCAGAATAATTGGCAAAATTCAAGTAAGGTTTATAGATTAACTAATAATTAACACAGGGACTGAGATTGTGACTCAGGGGTAGAGTGCTTGTCTATCATGTGTGAGGCCCTGGGTTCAATTCTCAGCACCACAGATAAATAAATACAATAAAGGTTCATTGAACCTTTATTTAAATTTTTTTTTAATTTAAAAAACATTTTTTTAATTAAAAAAAAATTTTTTAATTAACACAGTATCCAATCTGGGGATGTAGCTCAGTGGAGGGTTCACCTAGCATAGACAAGGCTCTGGGTTCAATCCATTCAGGCACACACACACCAAAAAAAAAAAAAAAAAAAAAAAAACCCACTGTATCCATATTAATTTCCTGATTATGATAGTTACACTTACTATAGTTATGGAAGACAGAGTCATTGTTTTTAGGAAATATACACTGAATACAGGGATAAAGTTGTATGTCTGTGATTTATTATTAAATGACTCAGAAGAAATACATTTTTATATGTGCATATATGTATGTGGAAAGAGAATATTAAGGCATATATAGTAAAAAGTTAACATTTGAAGAATCTAGAGGAAAGGCGTAAGGATGTACTATTTTTGTAATTTTCTGTAAATCTGAAATTACTTAAAAATTAAAAAGAAAAGAGAGGCACTGAGGTCATAGTGTCATGGGGAGCCACCTCAGAAAACACTCTATGTCCAAATTCAAACAAAAGAGAGCTTTATTTACTTGGCCAGAAATTGTCACCCACCCATAGAGACTGATGCTCTGTGGGATAACAGCAATTTCCTGGCCTGTGTCTTGGGAATTTAAGGATGAAAAACACAACTCAGTGGCTTGTTTAGTGTCATGTAAGCAAGCCAATCACAGAATTTAAAATACTAATTAGAAGGACCTAAACAGAACTGGAATTTTCCAGTTAGCAAGCAAGCAAGTTACAGAAGCTAAAAAAAGCAGTTAGCTTAACCATATCTCAGGTCCTAACGAGTGTTAGACAACTCTATCCTGAGTTTCAGCTGAGTGGGGGCGATAATCTATTTCAAAGTCATGTAGACCCATAAATGTACTCAAACCCAGGGTGTAGCTGACCATGACCACCACCATATCCTGAGTTGGGTACATTCTGTGCAGAACAAAGTACAGAAAAACAATTTTTTTTTAAAGAAGACAGCTTTTGTTTCTGTTTCTCAGAAATGGGTCATGTAGTTCCCTCTTTAAAAAAATAAAAGACTTTTTGAGGCATTAATCCTTGATATGTACTCTCAAGATTTAAGACTTATTGTATATTTTTCTGCATATGAAATCAATCTCCGTCTCTCTCTGAGAGAGAGGAGCAATAACAGAAAAACTAAGATGAAGTCTAGAACAGCTAAGATGGCGTCCCTATGGCCACACTTTTTGTTCTTATAGCCACAGTGACTCCATTACCACTACCCTAGTACTAGTAACTTATCTGATGCTTGCAGTTATCTCACTCATCATTTTACTACTGATATCTATAAGCCTTATGTCTACATAATCAAGCTAATACAATTGTTCACAACTATATTGATTTAACCTTGTGTATATCTATAAAAAGCTATCAACCTATATTTATCTGTAACTATACTGGCATACTGACTTATCACCTTTCACTGTTCCATATATTTTTCCTATGGCTTAAATCCTATGTCTTATAGTTACATGATTTTATTACTATTACTTAGGCTTACTCCTGATGAACTTATCTATAAACTTATGTCTTACTGTTGCTTATCTATGTTATCTTATCTTATTCCCATAATCTATAACTTATGTCTATGACTTATTGATTACATTGATCAGTTCACACCACAATAGCATAGGGGTGGAGCACTTGCTTAGCATGTGTAAGGCACTGGGTTCAATTCTCAACACCACATATAAAGATTCATTGATAGCTAAAAATAAATATTTTTTTAAAAAAGACAGATAAAGTGTATGGGCTAGGAAGAAAATACACTGGGAAGAAGCCCTGAGATGTGTGTGCTTACTTATCTAAACACCGACAGGACTTTTCAGTTAGATTCTCCTGTTATGTGTTGCCAACTACTTACTTGAAGGCAGTCAAACTGCATGGTTCCTCAAGTCATCTTCCTCTTGATCCTCCCTCCTATGCTCCTGCCAAAGCCCAGGTCTGAGAGCTGCTCACAAGACCTGAGCCCTAGAAACAACTCCACACCTTCTTCAAAGAGGAGTTGCTTAGAGGTCTGTACAGTACACCATGTGACAGCAGCAGCTCATTGCAAAACCCAGGTGCTACCACTGGGAGACAGTAAATAGAGTTATTCAAAATTGCAAGTAATCATAGATCAAAGATTTCAGGGTCACTGCTAGAGAGAAGAAGGGGAAAAATCTTTGAGTCTTTTGGTCTTTTAGAACAAAACTTACTCTCCCTTACAAAACCCATTATATTTTATAATGTGCCCTATCACAGCAATCACAGGTTGCAGCAGGAAAATGGCCACAAAGAAAACAAGATGGTAGCTATATGGACTGACTAAGAAAATGAATGAAAAAAAGAAAGAGAGGGGAAAAGCTTTGACACTGGGATCCCTGAAACAAACACTACAGAACAAATTATAAAGAGAGAGTACAGACTTTGGGAATTGAACAATTCTCAGCCCCTCCTTTTCCATCTGTGTCTTCAGACACATATATAAATAAAACATATATATATAAATAAAAATTATTTATATATGTAAATAATTTTATTTTACATTTTTGTTATATATAAAAAGATATGCATTTCATTTGATTTTGTTTTATTTTGAAATAATTTCAGATTTAAAGAAAAATTGCAAAAATAGCATTCAGATAGAGTATATATGTGTATGTTATACACACATAGATATGTTCACTGAGAATAAAGCCTTTTTGAGGCATTAATCCTTGATATGTACTCTCAAGATTTAAGACTTATTGTATATTTTTCTGCATATGAAATCAATCTCTCTCTCTCTCTGAAAATTTTACTAAACAAAGGGCCAGGTGTTGCTTATGAAAAAAAGTAGATATTCGCTGAATTGAAAAAAATAATTTAATAAAATAAAAGAAATAATGATTTTGTGGGTTTTTGGTTTGGTTTGGATTTCTTCAAAGGCCTCAAGGAAAATGCAACAGAGATTAAAAGGGGGAAAGTCCAAGTCAAATTAGATTTCCTTAGGTGGCATGGATGGGCCTAGAGCCCATCTGAAAGAAGAAAGTCATTCCTAAAATGTGGTTCCTCACTCTGTTCTGCTGCTAGGCTATTGTAAGACCTTGATCAAGTCTGGGCTTCAATTTCTCTGCCTGCTAAGTGGAGAGAGCTGTGTATAAAGGGCAAAGAGAGAGAAAGGGAGATCAGTTTGAGGTCTAAAGTGATAACCCGGGCCATGACTAATAGCTTGAGTCAGGATGGTGACCCAATGTCAAATGAGGGAGTTGAAATAAACAGTCCACTGAGAGCCTGTGAATTCATCTGAAGGACCTTCTAACCAACTCAAGCTGAGAGGAAAAATCAAGAATGTGCCTTTGTCACTTAAGGCTGTTATTTTCAATCTGACTCATCCACCCAACATCAGACAATAATATTTATTGAATACATGCCTAACCCTAACCCTAACCCTAACTTTAACCCATGCTCAGTGCTCGGACCTGTACACTGTATCACTGCACTCAGAAGCTCATGGCCTCGTGGAATGTAGAGACAAGCAAATCAGCAATTGCAGCACAGTGCAGTGAGAGTGGGGAGCTCAGGAGCTAATGGATCACAAATAAGGTTCAGGTTATTCAATCATAGCAGGATCAGAGAACTTGTGGGAAGAGGTGACATTTAAGCTGAGATCCAAAGAACAAAAATGAATTACTCGGTTAAAAGAAATCAGGCAGTTGGGAGAAGGTAAGCAGAGAGAATAGCAGGTATGGAGGCTGAGAAACAAGAGATGGTAACTGGAGGAGCTGATGCTGGTCTAGAGTAGAGCAGAGTAAGCAAGGAATGGTAGGTAGTCAGGGGCCTTATAGCCCCCGTTAAGAACTTTGGTCTATAGCCTAAAGGCAAAAGGAGAATCTGAAAAGTTTTAGCAGAAGAGTAACAGCTATTCATCCATTTAAACAAATAATTACTGAGCATTTACTACATGCCAAAGACTGTTCTAAATGCTGGAGAAATAACTAACCATGATGAGATACACTCTCTCTCTCTCTCTCTCTCTCTCTCTCTCTCTCTCTCTCGCACTCGCGCGCGCACACACACACACACACACACATACATATATGTGCACAGTTGGTCTGGCTACTGGTCTACTGAGTGGAGAACTGGGTATAGAGAAGCAAGAAGGGAGACGAGACCAGTGCAGAATGTATTGCTGTAATCCAGGTGAGGACTTGACCTTGGAGATGAAGGAAATATAGACTTGGTAGGCATTGGCCCCCCTAGTCAGGGGTTTCACTGCTGTGTCTGAAATAAGAAATTTTGGTGATGAGTAGCATTTAGCATGCTACCCACTTCTTCTTTGAGGAGGCCAGACTCTTGAAAGACTCCTAGTAAAGCATTAAATTATTGCTTTGACATCAAGTATTTCATCAAGTACTTATATTTTATACTTGATTTGCCCATACTTACCTAGACAAAGCATTATTAAAAGTACATGAAATTAGAAAGAAAATCACTCTGCCAGCCTACCCTGAACCATCCATGAACAAAAGTAAATATGACTCAGAAAATATGTGCTAAACATAACCTTTTTCTAAGTCACCAGAAATATTGTTGGCAGCTGCTGGTGACAACTTATTTCATTACATCCTAATGATGTAAACGGCTCCCTCAGGATGATTTAGCTTGCTGCAGACAAAATGCTTATTGCTTCTTTACTCATGTAGAACACAAATGATTGCTGTGAAACTCAAACCTGATATGCAGGATTGTAAGCTAACCTCACAGACCAGCAGCCTCTATGAAAATAAAGTTGGTTTAACAGAAACACACATCACTGCCCAAATTACTGCCATGTTGTATTCTACATGTGCAGCCTATAAATCCAGGTTTCATTATAAAGCCTGGAATTCAGGAGCCAAGAGAATTTCTTGGCATAGTTCCAACCCTTCTCCAGTCAGAGCTTAGTCATCAATATACTCCAGCTAAAGCCGCCATGACTAACTGGTGGGAGGCAGGCCTGCATGAAAACCACATTCCACCTCCAGCTGGGGTCAGTGGCTTTAAAGTAGTGTTTTTTATATCTGCCAGGTACCAGGTATTTCTGAATTTTCTGGGGTGGTCATCAGAGATATGACAAAAATTAATTACTCAGTTAAAAGAAATCAGGCAGTGGGGAGAAGATATTGATGGACCTCCTAAGACCCAAGTATGCACCTCCGGGAGGGCGACCAGGGAATCTGTCAATTTAACAATCCCTCAGGGGAACACCAAGTTTGCCAGCTTCTTTCAGGGGTAACCTGAGTGGGAAAAGGCACAAAAAGTTCGTCACACAACCCACAGAAACAAATGCAGCTTGCTGGTGGGCACTGACCAGAGCACCATGCTCACACACCCTTATCACCTCCAGATGCAATGCTGGCCCTGCTCTCCTGATGTCTTCTTTTGGTTTCATCTGCAAGACCTTGGGCAAGTTATTTAGCCTTTCTGAGTCTTGGTTTCCTGCTGCAGCCCGGCTGGCTGGGCAAAATAACGGGGGGGTGACGAGCAACTTGTGTACATTGATACAGCAGGAGTGGGAGCCGTTTATTGTAGGACCGGAGGGGTATATATACATTACACACAGCTTATCTTAATTAACATAAACTAGATACAGCAGTCAACCAATAAGGAATCTCCACACTTAATGGCTCACTGTTGTTACTTCACAAACCACTCCCTCTGCAAAATGCCAGGTGCCATCTTGACTTGTTTACAGACTCTAACAGTTTCCTCAACTGAAGAATAGGGATAGTATCACAATTGACTAGGTTGTAATAAGAATTAAATAAGTTATAGATTTAAGTACCAGATGTATACCATGCAATCGATAACAATTATAACAATCAATAACAGTTACCTTTCTAAAATTTTTTCTGGCTATACTCAGGTCTAACTCCTCCTTTCCCTTGGGAAACTCTACCTTTGTTTTTCTCTCTAAGCAAAATACATTTCCTTCTGACCCTTCCCCAAGTCTACATATTCAGGTTCTGGGCTGTACTTCCAACTGGCAGGCTCCAATCCTACCCAGTCTGGCCTCCCTAGAGCTGCCCCAGGGTTATGAGATTCCTGTGAGTCTGGATTCCTCCTCAGAATGCCATCCTGCATAAGAGAACCTGAGTGGTCTGGAACTCAAGATCAGTCTGCACATGTTAACCAAACTGCCATGGGCTGGGGGCAAGTGACATTCTTTATTTGTCCCCAGGAAACAGGAACTCCTGAGTCTGTCACCTTGCCTGCACAACACAACTGTGTTTGTGATAATAACAAGTACCACTGATTTATCCCCAAAATTGGGTTAAGCTCTCTGTTAAGGCTTTCTTCAAGAGACCTAGGAGATAGTTTTTACTTTTCCCATTTTACCTTTAAGAATACTGAGCCTGGGAGAAGTTGCAGCACTTGCCCTGTACCACAAAAGGTAGCATCCAGGGTTCCCAAACATGCAGCATGATTCCAGCATCCCTCTATTTACCATCACACTAGGAACTTGGAATCATAAAGTACCAGCAGGAGTAAAATCAGAAAGTGTCTAGCAGTCCACATGGAGAACCTGCAGCCTCAAGTCAGTGTTGATCCAAATCAGACCTCCTGACCTTCAAGAGACAATGTCCTGTGAGAGCAAATCAAAAACTACCACTTAGGGGTGAAAGATCTTGGGTAAAGTTACCCAAACTCGCTAAGCCTCATTTCTCTTCACTGGTAAAATAGGGAAAATAACACTTACCTCTCATGCTTGTATATGAAGATTAAATAATATAACGAATTGTATAAATGCCTTAAAGTGGTATACAAATATTAGTAATCATAAATATTCATTCATTCCACTGATACATATTCAACACTCACTGTGTTCAAGGCACTGGACATGCAAATGGGAAATAGACAATGTCCCTGCCTATCAGCATAGAGTTTAGAGTCTAGTAAAAAGGTAATTACAGAATAAGTGATAAGTGCTAAACAGAGGGTACATTATACAATGAAGACATGTGGGGAAAACACCTAGCCCTAACTTGTGGAGCCTACAGAGGAAGGCCTCTGGGTGAAGAGGAAAACTGAGTCAAGCATTGGAATTAACCAAGGAAAGAAAGTGGGAGGAGACAACAAGAAGATAAAGGAAAGTCAAAGGTGCCCACTAGGATTTTGGTTGAACAGTAGTTCATTTTCCTGGCATAAGAAACATTGAAAAGAACTCATGTTTGAAAGAAGCAATAATAAATTCTGTTTTGAATGTGATGAGCCTAAGGTGCCTGGGGATAGCCAGGCAGAGCTGTCCAATAGGCAGCTGGATAAAAGGACCTGGAGCTCAAGAGACTGATTTTGCATAAAGCTACAGATTTGGAAGTCATTATCATGTAGATAATACTTGAAAGCATAAAAGGGTTATATAGAGTAAAAAGAAAAGAGTCTAGCACAGGTAGAAAAAGATGAAGCTGCGAAAAGCTTTGGATTCTGTTCTTTCCTGCTTTCACGTGGACCTTATTCCATCTAATATCCTACCTTCTCTTACTTGCTTCTTTAACCTCTGTTTTTCTACTTATTCCTTTCCAGAGGCATTGTAATAAACTAAGCCTCTATCATCAAAAAAATAAGTAGCTTTCGTATACTCCATAATTCTCTGCAGTTATAGTCTTGTTTACCTCCTCCCCTTCAGAGCTGAAAATGCTAAAAGTCTATACTTGCAATCTCCATTTCCTCTTCACCTGCTCCTATCTTTCCCCTGAAGCACTCTCACCATGGTCCTTAGTAGACTATTTTTGCTGAATCCAAAAGATATATCTCAGCTTTCATCTCGCCTAACTTCTCCAGGTTTTACAGATTGGAAATGTCAATTCTCTCTCTTGCTTGAAATGTACTCTTCTTTTGTCACCCTTAACTTCACACGTTCTTTATTTTACCTCCCCCCTCTCTATTGCTAGTCCTCAGAATTCTTTTTTAGGCCATTTTGTACAAATATATCCACTCTCCTTCCTCCACCTGGTATTTTTAATCCATACCCAAGTTATTAGCCTAAGATAGACAGAAGTTCAATTCTTTCATTTTGGCAGGATAGAAGAATTGGATGACTATGACTGTCAGAGTTAAAAGAGTACCAGGCCCATCTGATGGCACATGACTATAATTCAAGTGACTCAGGAGGCTGAAGCAGGAAGATCTCAAGTTTGAGGACAGCCTTGGCAACTTACTGAGACCCTGTCTCAAAATTAAAGATATAAAGGGCTAGGAATGCATCTCAGTGGTAAACTGCCCGTGGATCCAATCCTTGGTATAGGGGTGAGGGGAGAACACCAGTCTGATGGCTTATTTTTCCTCTAAAAAAAAAAAAAAAAGAACTTTTTTTTTTTTCTGCTGAACTTGTGGTAGAAAATGGTAGGGTTCAAGAATATTAGGAAAGACAAAAAAGGTTTTAAGGAGTCATCACAAAGGATTAGAAAGAGCATTAAGTAGAAAACAATAAAAGGAATCATGGGAAATGTTGAGGTCCTAGATAAAGTTGGGAATGATGATTTTTAGATGTCCCCAATTTGCCTGAAATTACCTCCAGCAGTCTAAATGTAAACCTGAAAGGCCACAAATGATTCAATCCAAGGTAGGATTTTCCAAAAACCCTCAAAAGGACAATAAAGGAGTAAAAGAATAAAAGATAACAACAAGAGACAGGCCAGAGTGTTGATGCATGGAGGTCTACACTGAGAAAAGACAAGTTTGAAGAGGAGGTGTCTGAGAGGGAAAGTCTCAGTAAGTTTGCAGGAACTGCTGTAGCGACCATAACTTAATAAATAAACCGAGAAGACTGGTGGGTTTGGTCAGAGTGAGGTCATGGACTTCATCATATCACAGTCAGTACAGTCTGGATAATATCAAAGGCCATTATATGGCCATGGTAGGAAGCTGAATACAGGTGACTGTCATTGGAAATAAAAGGTTAGTTTGTATATGCAGAGGGGTCCAATTAAAATGTGACTTTTGTGAATTGATGATCTGTCATCTCAGAAGTATTACAGACTTCTTCTGTATTCCTTCTCAAGACCACTGCTTTCATTACCCTTATTTCACTGTATTCTATTTATCTTGGTCTCTGTTTATCTTTACTTGACCGTGAGCTCTTCAGGGATAAGTATCAGTTTACTCTCCTCACCCGTTACAGCACACGCAGGTCAGTCACACACAACATTAAGTGAATAAATGCTTCATAATAACTGTTCTAATGTGAGTTCATATCACAAGCCTTTTTCTTCAGTTCTTAGAATATTTCACTGCTGTTATTTGTCCATAAACAAGCAGAAGTTGCATTGTATTTCTTGTCTATACATAATTCTCTTTTTCTTTCTTTTTTTTTCTAAAGAAATTATTTTCTAAAGCTTTAGATATGGATCCATGATCATTGTTTTTCCCCTCAGATAGTATTTTTTACTTTTCCTTACATCAGAACCACACCAAGTGTTTGGTCACTGTAGAAATTAAATCTTCAAATATATCCTTCCTTGATATAGAATCATTATTTCATTCCATGAATGATTTATTAGTTGCTGTCCATATGTCAGGCAGTCCTGTAACAAGACTCTAGGGAGAGAATGATGAACAAGACAATTGCTTCCTTCAGTTAGATCTACAGCCAGGTGAGAAAGCAAGACAAAGGCTCAGCAACAACTGTATCAGTCAGGGTACATTGTAGTAACCAACAACTCTGTGGTTAAACAGCAACAAAGGTATACATGTCACATGGGCAAAGCCTGTTGCACGGTTTGGTAACTCTGCATGGCAGCTGCCCCCCACAAGATGGTTTATGGTTGCACCTCTGAGCCCACACACACTTTCAGAGTTACCAAGGCAGAGGAAGAGAGAGAGTGGTTTGAGCGCAGAAATAATGTACATCAATTCTGCTCACAGTCATCAGCTAAATCAAACCATATGGCCACACCTACATTCAGGAAGGTAAGAAGGCACAGTCCTCTTGTATTTTCAGAAGCAGAGAAACAGAACCATCTAAACAGTAACAATACCCAGCACAGTGAGAGTGCAGGAAGACCGACAAAATGGCATGTGACAGAGTATCATCCAAGCACATAAGAGGAGAGTCAAGGAGGGCTTTGGGTCTAATCTGAGACCCAAAAGATGAGTAGAATTCAATAAATTAAATAGTTGCTGAAAGGTAAGGGTCCTCATTAAAGGGAAAGTTTAAGAAAGCAGGAGGAATTTACCCCACCTGGTTCCCATTGGTGCTATGGAGGTCACAGCAAACAACACTGGTTTAAAGGATGAGGCATATACCCCAAAATATGAACAATCTGTGTCAAACAAAAGTGAAATAAAACTAAAATAGTAAATAAATAGTAAAATAAAGCATCAGAGCTCTAAGAATTAGTAATAAGTCTATATACATTATACAAACATGAAAACATATACATATATGTGTATGCAAATATATATTTACATATATCAGGGGCTGGAGATGTAGCTCAATGGTAGAACACTTTCTAACAAGCCAAAGTCCCAGAGTTCAATAATTAGCACTGCAAAAAAACCCAAAAATTTATATATATATATATATATATATATATATATATGGAAATAGACAAATGTATATAATCAAATTTAAAAACATAGCCATAGAAAATTTGGACAATATCACTAGTACGTGCATATAACGGATATACAGATTGAAATGTTGGACATTTCTAAGAAATAATACAAAAATATCAACTTAAAGTAAACCACATATAAACAAATTAAATAGAATATACATACACATTACAGAGTTTTAACAAAGGCAAAATGTTGTACGTTAAAAAGGCTAGTAAAATTTCAAGAGATCAATAGGAAAAAATGCAAACAACCAATTCCAGAAATGACTGAAGAAGATATTATTAAAGGGTCTAAATTTATTAAAAGTAAATTAGAAGAAAAAGAAAAATCTTCAATATGTTGGAGTATGGATGAAACTTGATGTTATCATGCTAAGTGAAATAAGCAAGAGAAGGACAAACAGAGCATGTTATCACTATTTGACATATGTGATATGATCAAAATCAGAAACAAAAACAGAATCATAGTTGCCAGGGTCTGGAAGAGGAGGAAATGGGAAATTAACAATCAGTAGATCTAGAGTTCAGGAATGCAACAGAAAATTCTAGCAATCTGTTGTACAACATTGTGCACATTCTTAACAATTTTGTTATAAGTACAAAAAAATCTCTTATGAATGTAAAATTCATGTTGTCCTCTTACTACAATAAAAAACAAAAATAAATGAGAATATTATGTACAACAAAATTTCCACAACATTTAAAAATATAGGTAGAAGGGTAATTGTCAAAACATTAACAAAAATTGTTATAATGTAAAGGAAAAATATTAATAACCTTAAATTTATAAAAGCAATTGTAATTTTTAATTACAATTATTCCAAAAAGAGTAATCCATAGACAAATGTCCTCACCAGTGAATGTACTAAAATATACTCCTACTAGGGATCCAAGTTTCACCATGCTGAAACATTTGGTGGGGCTGGTAAGTGAATAAAAGAGTGGTAAACAATAATTTTAATGAAGTAGAGGGGTTTTCAGATATTGTCCATTAAGATTTACATAGTTGAAATACAGTAATAATTTTTCATTTCATTAATTATGGTTTAAATTCAATTAGAATTTATGACATATGCTGTTGGGAATGTGACTGAATTAAGGGTCTTGAACTGTCCTGTGACAGAGGTGATGTCCCTCCTGGGAACTTTCTGCAAGAAGGCATCGATTTGAGACTGCCCAGTTGCTGCGGTGATACCCTGTTCAAAAGGAAATTCTGTGTCAGTCACAGATTTATCAATCCTGAACCTTGGGTTCAAACACCAATTGCTCAGGGGCTGAAAGTTATGGGTGCAAGCCAATAATCATAATTGGGCTGCTAATACTCATGACCTTGGTTCTGCTTACTTTGAAGAAACTTTCTCACAATAAATCCTATTGATGTTTATACCTGTATAACAAACCTGCTGAGCTTGTTGTGGTGTGTCACTACCTCTCTACCAGGGTTGTAGTCAACCACCAAGGCCCAGATTTTTCTCTATGTTTTTGTTTGTCTTTTCTCCATCACCTCATGCCCTCTCTGGTACCTGAATTAACAGTCATGCTGAACTTGGCATGCTATGTCATTTTTGCTTTAGGTTTCCTAGGGTTTTCCTTCATAAAATTTACCCATTTATGGTGGTTTAGGTTTAATTTTTAGCGTTGGAATTGGCTATGCTATTGTTTAAATTTTGGTGGATCTTTCCTAGGCTTAATGACATTTTTNGGGGGGGGGGGGGGATTCTATTAGAACTTTTTTTGGAATTGCATAAACTGTACAAACAATGAGGGGAAGAATTTGATACTTTTATTCGTAGATATATCATGGTTTTTGTTACTATTGAATAATATCTTTGTTTCCATCATTTTATAGCTCGACATCATTGATTTTTGTAACTTGATTGTGTATCACTTGTATTGTTGAACTTTCATATCAACTCTAATTGCTGAAATCCCTGCAAGATTTTTTGGGTTGATAATTACATCATGTACAAATGATGGGGTTTATGTCTCTTCCCTTCCAGCTTCTATATCTCTTTTCTTTTTTCTTGTTATATTGACTAAATCTCCAAAACAATAGTCAGTCACTATTAAAACAGTAATAAAGGGCATTCTTGTATGTTCCCGAATTTCAAAAGGAATATTATATCTTGGTTGCTGGTGAAACAGCAAAAAGATTGTTGAAATATGCTCTTTTCTGTGTAATACCCTTTCTGTTGTCAATATTTGGAGGGAGGCTAGGTTAAGCATGTATTAAGCTGCATCAAATTTTTTTCTGCAAGGAAGTTATCGTGTGATTTTTCTCCTTTAGTCTTTTATTTTTTTTTTAATTTTTTTAGTTGTCAATAAACTTTTATTTATTTATATCCCGTGCTGAGAATCAAACCCAGTGCCTCACACATGCTAGGCAAGCACTCTGCCACTGAGCCACAACCCCAACCCTCTTTTAGTCTCTTAGTGTAGTAATTAATTCTGATAAATTTTTACATACTAAATATTTGCATTTCAAAGATAATCTCTACTTGGTTTTAATGTATCATTTCATAGTCTGTCAGGTTTTTGTTAACTCATTTTTCAGTTAGAATTTTCTTCATAATTTTAAATCATGTTCATAAGTTAAAAGGATTTATAATTTTCTTCCTTTACAATTATAATTTTAGATTTATCCATTTTTCTCCGTGTGTGTCAATTTTTTATATCTTCTTGATTTATTGGTCAGTATGCAATATCCTCTTCAATTCTGTTTACATTTTTTCACCTTAAATTTAATTACTTAAATAGTGCTTTCACTAAGTTCTCTTTAATATTCCAGATTAGTACATCTCCTGTCCCCTGTGGGGATGCTGACTGATACAGAAATTTCTTCACCAATCTTCCATATCTCTTAACATTTTTTTATACCTTCTCTTTATACTTCTTCATGCCTTCCAAAAGAATTTCTTGTACTAATCATAAAATTCACTAATTCATTCTTCGGTTATTTTCATTCTACTCAATTTCTTAATTCTTATTTGGCAATTATAATTTTATACCCAGTGTTTGCACTATGTTCTTCTTACTGCTTCATGGCTCCAATATAATCCTATCTATTTAAGGGTACTTATTATGCATATTTTTAAGTTCTTATTCTGTTAGTTTCATTATTCTGCTTTAACCAGCATATACTTTTCAGTTTATTTTCTATTACAGTGTAATCTTTCTGTTCTTCGGTATTTTCTTCATATTCCCATAGGAAACCAACCTTCTAGAGAACACTGGCCAGTATTGTATACCTGAAAGAGAAAAGCTACAGTCCAGTCCTAACTTACTCCTTGTTTTATGAATTTAGAGAGTAAAAGAGGGGGAAATTGCCTTTGAGTGGTGTGTCTGGTATTGTAATCTAGATTTGACTATGTCCCACTGGCATTTCATTCACCAAAAAACTATGCCTCTCAGAGAACTGCCACCCTGGTCTTCCTTATTATTTACCCTTTGTGGTATAAGTAGGGGTAGGTAGGGCAGTGTGAATACTTCTGGGTTTTATCTGCTTACGGCCCCCTCACCTGACTCAGTACAACTCTCATGTTACTCCCCTTCTCCCACCAGTTGTGGGCTAGTCTACAATTTTTCTGATAACAGACAGTGCAGGTCATGGCCTATTTAGGACAATATGAAGATGGGGGTGAAAAATGACACACATAATTTTCTTTGTCTATTCCCTATACTTGACATACAGCCTACTTCTGCTCTGCGCCTCCATCGATTTCCTATAAAGGGGCTCATCAACCTTTTCTGTCCTTAGGGATTTGTCACAATTTTTATGTCCTCACAGATTTAATAACTTTCATATTTTCCCTTTTTTCATTTTTGTTTGTTTATTGTTCCTTTTGATTCTGGGAATCCAACCTCGAATGTGCTAAGCAGGTGCTCTACAACTGCTCTGCACCACTGGCCCCTTCATGTTTCTGTCACAGCTTCTTTAAAAGATGATGTCATGTTCCATTCCTAGGGCTGGCTTTGAACTCCTGCACTCAAGTGATGCCCCTGCCTCAGCCTCCCAAGTAGCTGGGACCGACAGTGCACACTATAACACCCAACTCTCTTAGTGAGTTTGGTGCTGTGGATGAAATCCAGGTCCTCACACATGCTGGACAAGTGCTTTACCACTGAGGCTACATCCTCAGCCCCGTTGTAGGGTTGTTGTGAGAATGAAATGAATTAATAAATATAAAGAGAAATTCCAACACCTATTGAGTGCTTATTATATTCCAGATGTTATTAATAATTCCTCACAGACATGCACAATTATAACAGAAACAATTCTATACTTCAAAGCATGCAGGGATCAAGGAGGATTTATGACATGGTTTTAAATAGGATAAAACAGTCACCCTCAAATAGAGCCTTCTTCCTTTGGCTAGAGCATTCAATCCTATTAAAATGCAACTGCAACTGAGAGGGACAGAGTCATTTATGCTTTAGTGTGAATGAGTTTAGTCAGTTTTTTCTCCTAAACAAGGGAAAGAATCATGAGGACAGACTGTCCCCTTGGAGAGAAAAGGCAAGCTAAGGAGATAACTATAAAGTCTTCACATTCGCACTTCATTTAAATAATATTTAATTAACTTATGTAATTATAAGAAAGTAGATTTAAGAACAAGTACAGTGACCCACCAGAAGCATACCTCACAAAGGAACAGAAACACATGGGAATGAGGGAGAACAGCCACCTAACAGGAACAGTCAGTCAGCAAGGGCATCACATTAGTCAAGAGGACTGTGGGAAAGTACATGTATGAAGACACGAATTGGTGTGAATATACTTTGTATACAACCAGAAATATGAAAAATTGTGCTCTATTTGTGTAATAAGAATTGTAATGCATTCTACTGTCATATATAAATTAAAAAATAAAATTAAAAACAAAAGAGGACTGTGGGAGAGATACATCTGAGTTGCTCGAAAGCTTCAGTTGTTCTTCACAATTTGGATTAGGGTTGTTTGTAACTGTATACCACTACCAAAATCTACCTCTGCTAATTCAGAAACACAAAATAAAACAAAATTCAAAAAAATATATATCATCACATTTTTGAGCTATACACCAAGTACTTTTAATATGTTAATTTCCAGGTACTATCAGGTGCTTTATGTTTATTATCTTACTTGGTCCTCACCATAATGCTGATATAAGTATTATTATTCCATTTTACAAATGAGGAAACTGGAGTACAGACAGGTTAAATAATTTCCTAAAGAAGAACAACTATGAAGAGGTGGGCCCAGAACTCAAGGCCACCCACACTCCAAAGCCTAAGCTGCTTGTTGCTGTATTTCCTGAATTTTGCATGTGTTACTAAGAAATATTACCAACCATACTATGTACTAGTCACTAATTAAAATTTTGTTGAGACTAAATGCCAGGCCCTATGGTGCCTTAGGGAATATGAACATAAATTCTTGAAGAAAGGTGAATCCAATAAAGAGTAAAGGATAGGAAGATTACCTGTGAATGAGTTTAGTGTGATGCTAATTCAGATGCTAATTCTACTTCTAATAGTGTATAAACCTCAGAAAACTGATTCAATGTCTTTCACTTCAGTTTCTTAAATGTAAAGTCGAATGGGAGTTCCTCCCTAATACAGTTGTTTCACAGAAAAATGGCAAATTCATTAACAGCATAGTGCTAGGAAAAGTGTTCAAGTCACTTTAAGCCATAAAAACTATCTTAATTCAAAAATCAGAAAGTCCAGTTCACATAAGAAGTTTAACTTTTAATCCGATTTAATGTTAAATCACCTCTGGGGAAGATTGTGCCCAAGGCTGACAGCATTTAGTGGAGAAGAGTCTCATCCTCTCCCTACCCCACATTCTCTCTCCAGCCCTGGGCCTGTCTGCTCTCCCAGCAGTTGCTGACCAGGTTAATGACCCTGCCAGAGGCAAACAAAGTTGGGTGGAGGAGGGGCAAAGGGGGACAGAAAATTCTTCTTTTGACTGATTCACTTCTGGGCCAGCTTCTTGCTTTGGGGGCCTAATGGGTATTTAAAGATGAATAATAATTTTATGGGTTCTTTAGAGTCCCCTCCAAAAACCTAGGAATATTCTACTGTTCTTCACCTGACAGAAAGTAATGCATCCTACTCTGCCTGGCCACCATCTTTTCCGGTGGTCTCCTATCTCCCCTTCCAACAGCAATCTTGGGAAGGATTTTAAATGACTCCAAACTAGGTGAGTCTCCCAAGTGGTTCACACTCACTCCAAGAAAATTCTCACCAGCTAATTGTGGGAGTGACCCCTGGCTTCTACCACTAGAGAACTGACCAATCTGTCCCTTTGCCTTTTATAAATTCTAGGCAAGATTCAGGAAGCCGCTGTGCCTCCCAACAGCCAGGGTCCCTTAGGAACCTCTCTTGACTTGAAGGTAAAAGCACTCTCCACACTCCCTCTCATGGGGGCAGCACCCAGCCCAGCATTCCCAAGAGAAATCCTCATCCCACCTCTCATCTCCCCGCCCCTCACCCTTTTCTTTTTGTTACTGGTGATTGAACCCAGGGGCACTTAACCACTAAGCCACATTCCTGGCCCTTTGTCATATTTTATTAGAGACAGGGTCTTACTAAGTTGCTAAAGGGCCTCACTAAATTGCTGAGGCTTACTTTAAACTCTCGATCCTCCTGACTCAGCCTCCTGTGTCACTTCATCTCCCCTTTCTTGACCTCTTAACATTCACCATGTGGTTGGAGTTTTTTAAGAGTCAAGAAGTTCATGAAAATGGGCATCAATAGACAGCATCTCACTTTGGAATTCCATATTTATTACAACTTAATGTTTTAGTCAAAACTACCTGCCGCAGTCCGGCTGCAGCAAAATAACGGGGGGGGGGGGAGGGGGGTGACGAGCAACTTGTGGGTACATTGATACAGCAGGAATGGGAGCCGTTTATTGTAGGACCGGAGGGGTATTTATCCATTCCACACAGCTTATCTAATTAACATAAACTAGAAACTAGATACAGCAGTCAACCAATAAGGAATCTCCACACTTAATGGCTCTCTGGCGTTACTTCACAAACCACTCTCTCTGGCATTTT
>NW_026000076.1:8897598-8955297 GCF_001458135.2 Marmota marmota marmota
AAAAAAAAAAAAAAAAAAAAAAAAAAAAAAAAAAAAAAGGCATGGGGCTGGCATTCTAGTGAAGGATACAGATGGTAAACAAAGAAATAAAATTTCAAACAGTGGTACATGGTAACATAGTAATGAGACAGAGCGTGATTGTGAGATGTCCTCTCTGAGGAAGCTGCAGTTTAACCTTGGTGAATGATAAAAACAGAACCAGTCATGCAAAGGTTAAGAACGTTCTGGGCAGAGAAAACAATAAACACAATGGCTATGAGGCAGAAGCAAATGTGATGTATCAGAGAAACAGAAAGAAAGCCAGTCCTCTTGAGCCCAGAGTAAGGCGAAGCACAGTAGGAGATGAAGTTAGAAAGGCAGTGGTAGGATCACATTTGATATTGCTGGCATGATACCAAATCTAAACTCACCAGAAGTTTTTAGAGATGTCATGCAGTGGGGGACCTGTCAGTGATCACCTGAATTGTGAGCAAATATTGATGAGCATATGTGGGACACTTCCTGGTATATGTGGAAAGCAGGTGTGTGTGGAGTGCTGTTTCAAGAAACTGGAGAGTAAATCAGTGAGCAGCCCGAGATAAGAATGAGAATTTGACCTATTTTTGTTACTATATCCACGGACAATACTTGGAGACAGCTAATTGATTCTAATGAAATTTAGAGGTACATTTCTAATTGAAGGAGAAAGGAGGAAGCCTTTCAACATTTCTTTTTTTCTCACAATCATCTGCTTTCCTAGAATGTTGTTTCTCTAGATTGCTGGAAGTTATCTTGATAGGGAAAAAAACTGAAAACAGAGCATCTCCTCCTCCTTCTTCTTAATGATTACACCAGCATCACTGCTAAAGCAATGGGGGTCTCTGAAGCAGAGGGCAACCTATGAGGACTACAGGGCATTTTTTCTTAATGTTATGTATCTAGAGGCAGGCTGGTTTGGACACCAGCGTTATCTGACAAATCTGGGTATGTAGGTCATTTCTAAAATTATAATTGCCTCTTAATTTTCTTTAAGATTCCAAAGAACAAGGATTTACAAAGCAAAAGACAATAGCTACACATTCTTTAAGGTCTGTAAATTTATATCTAAGAAAAAAATAATTATAATACTTATTGATCCAACAAATTCATTGTGCAAGAAGCACATGGTATACACAATTCAAATCTGTTAAATCATCCATATTCCTAACATTATACATCAAACCCAGGGTCTCAGGAAAACATTGCTTGATTGGAATTCCAAATTTAAAAAAAGAAGAAGATACTGATCTTTCTGGGAAGCAGAGAAATACTGTAGAGTACAGAAGTTTCTACAGAATTTTTACGCATGCTCTGATAAATCAGGTTGTGAGGTCTTGGGAAGTTATTGGTGCATAGCAGGAAAGAAGATCAAAAAAACCCAGGAATGCTTCCTAGTACAGCCTAATGTAAGCAATTTTTTGGTTTTGTTTTGTTACAGGTAAACCCTAATACCTAATTTCTACTAAGAGTGATTTTACCTCCCAGGGAATATTTGGCAATGTCTAGAAATATTTTTGATTGTCACAACTGTCTACATGCTACTGACTCTATGCAATAGGGGCTGGGGATGTTGCTAAACATCCTATAATGCACAGTACAGCCTCCTACAACAAAGTATCAACAGTCTGTCAAGCCAAAGAATTCCTCATCCAGAATGAAAGTATTATGAAGTACCATATAAATATAAACACAAATACATTGTTTAGGAAAGAATTTCTGTAATGAAATTAACATGATCACAGTAATTGTTTAATTAGCTGCCTCAACTATAAGTCAATTTAAATACCAATAAAATAATCAATTAAAATTTTGTGATGACTATGAAAAACATTTAAGTTTCATGGTATGTACAATTCAAATACATTAATCAGTCATATTTATAACATTACATATCAAACCCGGTGTCTCAGGAAAACATTGCTTCATTAGAATTCCAAACTGAAAAATATCATACTTAAATAGAAATTGTGAGGTTTTTTTATAGCTTTCAGCTTGTGGTATAGAAAAGGCTTAGACCATTCTTTCCGAGTTTAAAATTACATTACATAGTCATATGGTCAGCATCCTGTAGCTGGATACATTCGTTCCCTATAGGAAGTTTATAACTTGTAAAAGGAGTTTTATGCAGAATACAAATTGGGAGTATTACATGACTACCTCTTGAGGACACTGAGTTGTGCAAACAACATCACTTTATCTGACATAGTGGCTTTCCATTGGTCTATCTGTTCACCCCAGGGCTGTCTGGAATTATAGATCAGGGACATCACTGTCGTACCCCAGCTGCTGCAGAAAGCTACTGGAAGAAAAGGAGATTTATGAGTATTTTGGTTATACTGAACCAAGGATACAAGAGCTATACAACAGGGAGCCTGGTGGCTTTAAATTGTAGGCATTATGCAAAAAGAAAATGCAGAGTAGGGTGTCAAGGGAGTCCTCCAGAAGCAATAGGACATCTTTTGTAAAATCTCTGAAGAATAAATTTAACAGTTATTAAAGAATACCACCCTGTTGTTTCAGACACTGAACTTTATTTCAGCAGAAGGGATACAAGGGATTTGCAGGAAAACATCTGTCATTTAACAGTGACCTCAGCACTGACAACAATTCAAATCCCAGTTGAGTAGAGTGACTTAACCCTTTGGGGGTGACTAATTTGGGAGCTCTAAGATTAGCAGTTTATTGATATATTCTTGTCAGTTGAGGACCTTTGATGCCAAAGGGGAAAAAAATCGTTAATGATGAATTCTCTTATGTGAGACATTTGTGAATTATTTCCCTTCAACTATATTAAATCATCGGGTCTAAGTTTTGCTAATTTTGACCAAAACCCTATGTAAACCTTAAAGAGAAATGAGTTGATGGTAATCTTCAAAATAAGTCATGAAAACCAAAACTGAGTCAAAATGAATATTTAAAAATTTTAAAAATTTTTGTTTTTTACATTTTCCTGAAGCTTTACATAATGACTTACCAAGCCAATATTGTTTTTTTTTTTATCTCTAATTAAAAATAAAGAAGTTCTGATTTTTAGGTAACAGTAGGAAAACTAAAAATTAAATGTTGAAAGCCAGCTAAGCACCTCAGACAGTACTACCTGCTTACTTACATTTGTTTAATCTTTATAACAACTTTAGAAAGAAAGTAACTATCTTCATTTATAGATGACAAAACTGAGGCTTTTCTTTATTTAAGTGTTTTTCTTAAGGTGGACAAAATAAAAAAAAAAAAATGGTATGGCTGGGGAATAGCAAGAAAGGAACATCTACTAAATCCCAAGGCTAATAAATTATTTTATACTATATTGCCATGAGAAATTACATTTTTTATGTCAGACACAAAAATACTAAAATTCATCACTTGTAAGAGAAAGCATTAATACTATAAGTTGATCATGAGCTCCCTCCCTCGGATTAATATACTCATACATCCAATTGTTTACTTGATAATACCATTTAAGTGTCCCACAGACAGCACCAACTTATGCCCCAAAATCAAATTATCATCTTCGTCACCTAAACTTGGCTCTTCTTCTCATTGTTCTTTCCTGAAGAAACAGGGTCAACATTGCATAGACTAAGGAAATATACAAAAGATAAGGAAACAAAAAATGTTAGCATTATTATCTGGATGATTGGATTCTAATTTTTATTTTATTCTTTAAATTTCTCTGTATTTCCAAGACTTTTTAAAACATTTGCACTATAATATGACCCATACTAAATATTCTTATTGTGTTGAAAATAAAAATAAAAAACAGCAACCCATACCTTTCAATGAGACTTCTCTCTTCACAGGTAAACACTATTTGTATATCTGCTCAGTTTTTTGTATTTTTGTTTTTTGTTTTTTTGGTCAACATATTTTTACACATTGCTGTACAAATAGATAGCTTGGAATTTGTATATTTACATATATATAGCTTTTCCTAAGTGGAATTCAAATATATGCATTATATTGTAACTTGCTTTTTCCTCTTTAACAACATATATTGGAGATTTTTCCAAGCCAAAACATTCAGGTTTCTCATCATTACTAACAATATTCAATTGTGAAACCTATACCATAATTTAATTATTCCCTTTACTGCTGAATATTCAGGATATTTTCAATTTTTCATTACTACAAATAATGGTGCAAAGACCATTCTTATATACTCGGTTTTATTAATTCTTAGACAAAAAGTAAATCCCCTATATTTTGTCATTTCTGATGCTTGGATGCATCTTATCATGCTGATGGCAAGTTACCATTACTGTCAGCCAGGCCAGCCAGATGGATTTGCTGTCTAAGTTTTTGTTTATTTTTACATTTTCCTGTAAGAATAAAAAAAACCCTAACCTCAATACCTTTTAGATTAGCTAGGTATCTTCCATTCATATATACTTCCAGGCATTTACAATTTCAGGCAAATACATGGCTATTTATAGGTGAGATTGATGGACATTTATGTGCATTTTAAATCTTGCTAGATGTACCCAATTTGCCCTCAAAATAGGGAAGCAATCTATACAGCCATCAATCTTGGAAAGGGCTTATTTTCATCTTAAAATAGTTATTATAAATTTCCAAATATTTACCAACATAAGAGTTGCTAAATTGAAGAAACCAACTTTATTCTTTAGTCTCTTATATATGATAGATATTTTCTCTCCTTGTTACTCTTGTTCATGGTGTCATTCACCCTGCAGTATTTTCTTTTATTTATTTACCATATTCATCATACTTTTTCCTTAGGACTTTTGCAGTTTACATCTTGCTTAGAGACACATCTATTACAAAATAATAAATGACTTTTTCCTGTCTATTACTTCAGCATTACATAGTACTTGTGGAATTTTAACCTTTCTTTAATCCACTTATTTTTGTGTAGTGTGGTATAGGTAATATCTGTCCTCTTCCAATGTGGCTATTCTGTCTCTAAATCATCCATAGGCTTTCTTACCCTTGTTTTTAGCATATACAAATTCAGATGCGAATCCTACCAAAAAAAAAAAAAAAAAGTCTGAGGGATTAGTATTGGGAATAAAGGAAAATTTTATTCAGTGGCCAAATAATGGAGAAAATGTAGCTCTGCTCACAAATCAGCTTCTCTAATCCAAGTGATTAAGAGACTACAGATTTAGGGTAGGAATGATGAGGGAGACAGGCTAATAAAGGCAAGCAATAATAATGAATTTTCTGAATTTCTGAGAATCAGTGGAGATCTCCAAAGAACTCAGGTGCTGCTGGTTGTCATTCCTTTCGTGGTTTGGTGTTTACTCATGGTAGCTATTAGGTGTCTTTAGCCTTGGGGTGGGAAGAGTTGAGGCAGGTCTAGTTCAAGTTGACCCTATATTATAATTTTAGACAAATTATTTCTCAAATGTTCAACAGGTCTATGTGTAAACAAAGCTGAACAGAATCTGACCCAAAGGTTAAGGCAACAAAAGAGGACACAATATGAAAGCAAGAAGTAGGAAGCCTTTCATTCCATTCTAGTCATCCACAGGCCCAAACGAAGAGTTCAACATGTTTTCAGCAAAAACTACCTTCAGGTCCCTGAAGAATAACACAGGTAACCATTATCTTCATAACCTATACATCAGAGGTATAATCTACAGTAAAGCTAGTAGGAGACTATTATTATTGCCCAGCTCTCTGACCTCCAAATTAGTGACTTTTTAACCCAATTAAAAGCAAGTGAAGCTAAAGGGTTGTTAAATTTTTCCCTAGTACCAACACTGCATATCAATATATTACATGTGTCTTTTTTTTTTTTTTTTTTTTGGCATGGGAAGTTCTTTTACTATTTTTTTACTCTAATTTGTTATTATATGACAGCAGAATGCATTACAATTCATATTACACACAGAGCACAATTTTTTATATCTTTGGATGTATACAAAGTATATTCGCACCAATTCGTGTCTTCATACATCTACTTTGGATAATAATGTCCATCACATTCCTCCATCATTTCTAACCCCATGCCCCCTCCCTTCTCCTCCCACCCCTCTGCCCTATCTAGAGTTCATCTATTCCTCCCATGCTCCCTCCCCCTCCCTCTCCCACTATGAATCAGCCTCCTTATATCAGAGAATACATTCCACATTTGTTTTTTGGGGATTGGTTAACTTCACTTAGCATTATATTCTCCCACTCCATCCATTTACCTGCAAATGCCATGATTTTATTTTCTTTTATTGGCACAGGAAGTTCTGAATCAGCTTAAGTAGCATAATACTACTAGTAGTATCCTAATATCCATTCTCACCTTTTCCTATATTAGAACCCCTACTTTTACAGCTGGAAACATGATCTTAAGAGAATAATTTCTAGCCTTGCTCGAAGCCAGGTGTGTTGATGTAACTATTTTAGGCAATAGTATTAATGTAGATAAATAGGCAGAATTTCTGGGAACAGTTCTTAAAGTGAAGGTGCATATCTTTCTTTTCGCCCTCTCATTGCACAGAATATGAACTGAATTGGAGAGGTTTTTAAGATGGCAGGCCAAGACCAAAAGGGCTTCAGTCTCTGACACTTTGAGGAGTTCCACTGGCCCTCCACTGTCTACCTAACTTTTATGAGAATCCCAATCTTCCTTAAACCAGTGATTTTTAATTTTCACAGCTCTAATGAATCCTAAATAGCTAGAATGATAAATTAACTGAATCACCTGAAGATAACTGACATGTAAGTAATATTTTTATAGACAGGAATATAGACAGCTCTATCTACACATAAACCTGTTCTCTAATATTCAGGCATTTTACATCCTTCATTAAAATGTATAGTTTCCTCATATGGATACTGCCTTTCTCCCTTTTTATTCCTAGATCATACATAGTTCAGGATTTTATTTTTTTGGAAATGAGATATTTTAAATTATACTTCCAATGGTCAATGCTAGTCTATAAAAAGCAACAGAGTTTTATTTGTTGAACTATCACACAAAACTACCTTTTGTTATTCTATACTTTTTCAACTGATTCCCTTGGATGTTCTGTCTCCAGTCACCCCCCTGAAACAGTGACTGTGATGTCTCTTCCTAATGTTTCTTAGGGTTAAACGATCTTCATATTGCTAACAGCCTTCACTGTTTTGATCCTGCCATGAACTTGAATGTTTGCTGAAGCTTTCTGATAGACCTACTTATCCATATTAAAAAGGTTTAAAGGAAACCTATCCTGGAAAAAAAAATTAATCAAAATTTAAGTGTTAAATGTGTTTTTTCATCATCCATCAAAATAGTCATTATTTTTCCCTACTTTGTTTTTTAAATTATAGTACTATGTTTTCTAAAGGACTGTCATTTTATGTTGCTTTCTTTGCCTTGACACAATTCTTTAATTGGTAATGTTTTCCAATGATTCTATCTGTTCCTAAGAAAGACTGGTGTATAGTTTCTTTAATGAATATTATCCTGGAATAAGAACATGTTAGTTTCTGAGACTAAACTGAGGCGTTTCAAGATCTTGTATAATCTAGACTTAAATTTTTAAAAATCTTTCTAAGTTTTTATTTCCTTTTAAATATGAGCACTGCAAGGACACTTTTATGACTGACTGGATTTGATAATCAGCTAATTGATACCCACTTGTTGATCATTTTATTGCACTGTAATGACAGGATGAAACCTGATTTTACCTAACAAAAATTCTTTTTGTGGCCCACTTTCATGATCATTTTTTCAAGGTGTTTGAAAAGAAATATATAGTCTAGAACTACCAAAATTTACATTCAAAATTCTGTTTCCTCAATTTTGAACTGACAACTTCTTAGAGCTATGTTCAACTATTTAGCTATGACGGCAAATGTCAGTATCTCCTTGTTTATCCAAAATTCTCTTTATATAATTTGATGTTATTTAGCAAATAGGTTTTGACAGTTATTTCTGGAATTCTTGCACATTCTACAACTGCTAAAATGTCCTTCTTGTGTCCTCATTCTCAGTTGGTAGTTTGACCTAAGGTTGATTTCTAAATTTAAAATAATTTTCCTTCATAACCTTAAAAATAGCAGTATCCTTCAGCATCCCAACACACAGAAGTCTGAGAATGAAAAATTGTTTCTCTTTAGACACTGAGATTTTTCTCTTTATCCTGAGATTACAGAAATTTTAACAGGATTTATCCTATATGACTCCATTTTCATTATTTTTGCTCACCTTCAGCCTTTTTTTTTCTTTTACCAAAATTTTTTTCTGCTTTTTTTTTTTCACCATTTGAAACTCCTATATAAACATACACACATCCATTTGTCCAAAAATACTTACTGTACACTTACCATGTGCCTGGCACTGTGATGTAATCAAGATCTTCAATGCTAAATTCCATGTTCCTAATTTCTGAAAGTTTAATTTTAAGTGGATAGTGTTTTCCATCATCTTCCCTATCTTTTCTCATAATTTTCATTTATTTAATCTTTTCTTGTAAGATTCCTTTAGTTCAAAATTATAATTAGTACTAATTATTTCATATAATACTAATTATACTTTTTTTCCCTGCATTGTTTCCCCAAGAATTCACTCTGCTTATGTATGTCACCTATCTTTCATGTTGCTCCTTCCTAAGTGTTGTTTCTTGGTTGTGTGTCTCTATTTGGAAGACACTTTACTGATCAGTAAATCTTTACTGTAAAGATTAGGCTAGAGATCCACATACGGTATGATTCACACGTTCTTTGTTTTGGTTTTATCCAGCCCTTTCCGGATATAAAAATCTATACAAATACAGGCAGTTGAAGGCCTGCAAATGGTAGTTTTCTAACCACTATATTTTTTTCAGCATTACCTAATTTTTCCCAGCTTGAGTGAAAAAATTCCCCGGCAGGTTTTTATTGCAAGAAATCTAGCATTTTAATTTTGCAAGGAAGTAAGAATAGTCAGTAGAAAAACTGGAAAATAGACAGCTAGCAGGTTGGTTGTTTGTGGAAATATGAGGAATCAAAGCCCTCTAGTATTCACAAAACACCAGGGGAACTGGCATACTCTGATACACACACACACATACCCACTCACTCTCTCCATATATGCTCTGTGTCTCAGTTTATTTGGTAAACAGCAAGAAATGTTATGCCTTTACCTTGGAGGGATTCTGTAGACTAGCAGCTCTGAGCCAGTAACTAGAGTAATTAACTAGTCCTTTAAAAATCTGGTTACCACACTATAACCACTCCCTCTCATTCAAATGTTTTAATATATACTAATATTGCCTTTGTAGTTCTTTTTTCTGTCATGTATACAAGAGAGATCTTGTTACATGGAAAAAACTACTAGTCCTACTACTGACTTTACAATATGATGGATTAAATTTAAAGGGGGGATAGAGTTCTGACTCCTACAGGTCTGTTACGGATCATTCCAATGCTTTTGTAAACTATTATGAAGAATCCCCAAACCTATGCATATTTACAAAAGGACCAAAGCTCCTGCTTTGATATGAGAGTCATAGGTACCAGAAATTTACTTGAGGGCCCTATTAATATTCGAAAATTGCAATCACTTGCCACTACCTTCAGAATCGCATGGAATACTTATTAAAAATACATAGCTTCCAGCTGGGTGCTGTGGTGCACACCTATAATCCCAGCAGCTCAGGAGGCTGAGATAGGAGGATTGGGACTTCAAAGCCAGTCTCAGCAATGGGAAGGCATTCAACAACTCAATCAGACCCTGTCTCTAAATAAAATACAGAATAGGGCTGAGGATGTGGCTCAGGGGTTGAGTGCCCCTGAGTTCAATCCCTGGTACTCCCCCTGCAAACAAAAACAAAAACATTACTTCCAAAGAAAATACTCTTTAGTCATTCTGGGGTGGCACTCCAAATCCTTAACTTTACAAAAATTTTAAGAACTACTGCCCCTTTCTAACATTTTAGGTGATGTTAAGGAGGAAGAGTCAGCCAAAGAGAGCTGTCAGGTAAAGGCTACAAAAAAATGTGAAAGGTCTCTGAAGAGAAGAGCTTCATCGAAAAGAAACAGAAGGCCGTCATGGCTGGTGAGAAGAATGGCATAATATGAAGCTAGAAACCTAGGCCAGGACTGATCACCATAAGGAGTTTGGATTGCACAGGTCCAAACAGAAGAGACTACACTACCTGAATTATGTCTTTTTTTTTTTTTTAAAGAGAGAGTGGGGGGAAGGGAGGGAGGGAGAGAGAGAGAGAGAGAGAGAGATAGAATTTTTTAATATTTATTTTTTAGTTCTCGGCGGACACAACATCTTGTACGTGGTGCTGACGATCGAACCCGGGCCGCATGCATGCCAGGCGAGCGCGCTTACCGCTTTAGCCACATCCCCAGCCCCCTGAATTATGTTTTTAAAAGATTATACTTTGTGTGGCTGGGCACAGTGGCACACACCTGTAATCCCAGTGGCTGTTCAAAGTCAACCTGAGTAATTTAGCAAGGTGCTAAAGGGCTTGGGGTGTGGCTCAGTGGTTAAGTGCCCCTGGGTTCAATCCCCTCTACAAAAAATAAATAAAATAAAAAATTATACTTTTAATCTGTGGTAGGAAACTAAGTCTAACAGAGTTATGAGTGGAAACAAGATTAGTTATAAGCTATTTTGGCTATCCAGCAAAGACGATGATGATTTCAATTGGGTAATAGCAGCAGAGATTTAAAAAAAAGCATGCAGATAAATTCTGGAAGTAGAACAGACAAGACTACCTGATAGATCAGACGTAGAAAACAATAAAAATAGAAGACTACAGGATGGTCCCTAGCAACATAATTTATACAATTATATGGAACATAAGTTAATTTCTTTGGTTATTAGAACTAAACTACATTTTTTTTTTAGTTGTTGATTGACCTTTATTTACTTACTTATATGTGGTGATGAGAATCAAACCCAGTGCCCCACACATGCTAGGCAAGCATTCTACCACTGAGCCACAATCCCAGCCCACTACTTTCTTTTTTAATCAAGAAAACAAGTAATGCAGGGGCTGGGGATGTGGCTCAATCGGTGGCACGTTCACCTGGCATGCGTGCAGCCCGGGTTCGATCCTCAGCACCACATACAAAGATGTTGTGTCCGCCGAAAACTAAAAAATAAATATTTAAAAAAAAAAAAATTCTCTCTCTCTCTTCAAAAAAAAAAAAAGAAAACAAGTAATGCTTAGAAAACAGAAGTTGAAAGATTGTTAAAGTTCTTACACAAATCTTTTTTATAAAAGCAACGAAGATATAAACACTAAGGGGATCACAAAAATTAATCTGCCTGCAAACTAAACTACAAATCTACAAATTATCCACTGGAAAATACATGAACTTGAATTTCTAAATTAAGTATAATAACAAGATATATTTTATTAATACTTTGTAAATAAGCTATTCTGTATAAAGCCTCAAGCCATCCATAAAAATTACTACTTAACTCCTGCCTCCTCTCACTCTAAAACATTAACCTGAAAGTTGTTACACTGAATTCTTATTACAGAGGACTCTTCTAAAAAAGTTTCATATCTTAATCTGATTAGAGACATGACATTTTAAAATCCCAATTTAGTGTCAAAAGAACTAAATACTAATAATAACCCAGAGAAATCTATTATTCTTTTATCTTAGCCTTTACACAATTATTGTGAAATAAAGAATTAAGAAGGTTGATCAAGTCCTATTACGTTAAAATATGAACTCCTGAGCAAAACAGGTTTTCCACTAAGTAAATATGAATTCCCTTCTCTTAATTGGCTCCAAATATTTAATATCTAATATTGAATTTTTCCAACTTAAAGGTAAGCAAATCTAGTTCACTATTTAGAAAAAAATCACAATGGTCCAGAAAAATCTAGTTTTAAAAGCCTTGTTTTATACAAAGAGAAATTATCTGTGAAATTCTACAAATGCCCATACATTCATCCACTTAATGCCTTATTATCTAATACATGGTACACTTATACAATTGCCTCAAATTTTTGAAAAGCTAATTTCACTAAAATTGAACCCAGAATAAAGATTTAAAGATGCTGCTCTTTCAATTCATGTTCACAAAAAGATTCATATAAGATTTGTAAGAGCACTGATTTTCAGTGAGACATACACACTGTCATTTGAAAATAAATGACTGAAGAGTAGATATCTACCAGTTTTATGTTCTCTTGTAGAATATATAGGTATATAAAACATAAGTTAAAAAAAGAATATATGAAAGAGAAAGAATTTTTTTAAAAAAGGTTGCTTCTTGGTTCTTTAGGCAAAAACAGCCACGATAAAAGAACTAAAACTGGGGCTGGGGCTGTAGCTCAGTGGTGGAGCACTTGCCTAGCACGGTTGAGGCACTGGGTTCGATCCTCAGCACCACATAAAAAAAAAAATAAATAAATAAAATAAAGTTAAAAAAAAAAAAAAGAAAAAAGAACTAAAACTGGCACACTTAACTTGCATTCAAATGTGTTTTCAGGAAGATTTCAAGATTTGAC
Source organism: Marmota marmota marmota (assembly GCF_001458135.2). NCBI lineage: Eukaryota > Metazoa > Chordata > Mammalia > Rodentia > Sciuridae > Marmota > Marmota marmota. The sequence continues at coordinate 8,910,027 of NW_026000076.1, forward strand.
ACAGGCAGAAACAAAAGGAAAAAACTAAAACAAGTATAAACAAAGTCAGTTACACACTGACCTCTCTTTGAAATATGCTTAAAAATATACTTTAGTCACACTTTTTAAAAATATGACTGAGAAATATTTTTCTTTAATTCAAGTCTTCTCAATCATCTTGAAATCCTTGCAAGCTGAACTCATACATTAGAGCAAATACTGATTTTAGATACTAATTTCAATAATAAACCAATTCATTTAAATTGCTAATCCAAGGATAAAGATTTTGTAAAAAAAAAACATTTTATTACTACAAAGGGAAACATGTACACAAAAAGCTTTTAAGCTATCTTAACGCAAATTACTAGTCAATGTCCAATGCAGTAAAAAAATACACAGAGCACAAAATACTTGCCCAATTTATCTCTTCTAGGGTAAGTATTCAAAAAATCAATGCACACTTGAAAATTCACTCCCAAGAGCAGCTTTTAAGTTCAAATGATTAGAATAGATATACTAATAATACACATCTATTATCCTTAACACCAATAATAAAGTAATAAAAATTAAGCTTAAAAATTATACAATTTATCAGATCTAAGTTTGATAGCTATAAAAACTAAATTAGTCTTACCTTCATTTTATTAAACAAATACCAAACGTGTACAAATTATATAAAACAAATTTTAATGGGTTGGAATGCATGCAACATGTATGTTAATTCATATTTTAAGCTATTAAAATTCTTACCCTTTTCCACATTAGGACAAAAATTTAAAGCTTCTTTTAAATCTACTACCTTATATTTAATTTTCTTCAGGTTGCTCAACAGGGAAGTCAACAGGTTCTTCCTTTGCCTCTTCCTCCACTTCTTCTGCTTCTGCGGCTCCCTCTACTTCCCCTACTGCCCCATCTTCCCCCACTGGCCCTATTTCCTCCCCTCCCTCTACATCCCCCTCTCCCTCTATTCCTCCAACTTCTCCCACATCCTCTACTTCTTCCACTTCCTCTGCTTCCCCCACTTCTTCTGCTTCTTCTTCCTCCTCTTCATCCTCCTCTTCTTCAATGGGTTCATCAATCTTTTCTTCATCCTCTTCATCTCCTTCTATTTGCTGCTCCTGAGAATGATCTTGAATTTCAAAAGGATTCTCACCCTAAAAACATGAGTAATGCCTTTTAAAATCAGCACACTTATTTTTTCCAGTGAAATTTTTATTTGCTGTATCATGAAAAATACTATCTGTAGTTTTTTTCACTTATGAAAAGTCCATTAAATCTATGTTCATATCTATTTCAGAACTCCATACTTAAGTCACTGCTTTGCACTCCGCAAACTAGAATACTTAAAAGTCATATTTTCTTCTTTTTTTAAATATTTTTTTTAGTTGTAGATGGACACATACCTTTATTTTATTTTTATGTGGTGCTGAGGATTGAACCCAGTGCCTCACATGTAGGGAGCGAGTGCTCTACCACTGAGCTACAAACCCAGCCCCAAAATCATATTTTCTTCTTAACTGAATTTCTAAAATTATATGTGAAAGACAAAGGCAAATATGCAGGTTTTGGTAGAAACAGAGAATACACAGTTGTGCATCTTAAATAACTAATCACCTACTATTATTGTAGGGTCTTTTTAAAGCTGAAATGAAAACTGGGTACCTTGTTTTACCTACCAGATACCATGATTTCTGTCCACTTTAAAAAAGAGACACCCACTATTGTGTATAGTTACAATGCACCAATGAAAAATTAACTCAAATAAATGAACAAAAGCAAAAATGAGCATAGGTCATTAAAAATAATAATAATAAATTAAAAATAGACAAGTCTTTAATTCAGTAAACATTCATAGGAATAATTTTAGCAATTATATACCTGAGTCAAACTTCATATAAGTTGGACCATATCACAAGACCATATATTAATGTAGTAAGAAATAGAGAGGCAGTAAAAGTTATTAAACAGGAAAATATTAGGACTGATGCCCAGAAAGGAATAGAAGAAATACTCAGGCTGTGAGTGTAGCTCAGTAGTACAGCATGTGCTTAGGAGGCCTTATGTTCAATATCCACTGTCAAAAAAGGAGAATAAAAGAAAAGTGAAAAAGAAATACTAATGAGGGGGCTACACTAATAATCCAGAAAAGGACAACATAAAAGATGTGACAACATTAAAAAAATAGGTAAATTAGAGCAGGGAAAGGAGAACTGGGTGCAAGCAGTTGTGAACTTGCAACTCAAAATTTGAGAGAGAACGTATGAAAATGCCTATATGTGGGGGGTACAGGTCAGAAGAGAGGAACTGTTCAGTGCAGAAGAACTCATGATAGTAAAATATTGTCTGCCAAAAGAGTTTCAAGAAAAATGGTGATTAATCACCAGTGTCAAAAAAGAACACAAATAAAAGTACAAAAGGACTGAAAAATGTCATGAAAGCCAATCACTTATTAAAGCTGAATAAGGGTTCCCAACTGTTTACTTTTCCATGTTAAATAAACCATAGTATGTTAATTTTTTAAAGGCCACTGGATTTAATAATTGGGTCACTGGTAATCTTAGGAGAAGCAGTTTCAAAAGTGTAACACAGGGCTGGGATGTGGCTCACTACCTAGCATGCACAAGGCCCCAGGTTCAATCCCCAGCACCACCAAAACAAAAGGGAAAAAAAAATACACAAAACATACATACACTCACACACACGAGTTTGAACAGCAAGTTTTCAAAGAATCCATCTTCATAATTCCCTGTGAAATTCACAAAATCCAGAGGCCTTGGTCCACACTCAATATTTTAATTGACAAGTAGTAGAGATCTTACTAAAAACACTAATTTCTGAATCAGTTTCAGACCTCCTGAATCAAAATTTCCAGGGTAGAAGGTAACCTGTATATTTGAGCAGCATTTCATAAAATGTTAATATGAAAAGCTTGAGGAAACCTTAATTCAGAAGATCTGAAAAAAAGGCCTTGAAACTTTTTACTTGATCATAGCCTCATAGGTGATTCTGATTTCATTCCTCCTGGTGAGAACTACTCAATTAAAGAGTGAATAATAAAAAGTAAAAAGCACCACAAAACAATATTTTCAAGTACAGTCAGATGAGAAGAAACACTAAATTCAGGAAAAATAAAGTCATTTTTAGTTTGGAGAACTCATAAGCATGTCTGCTTATAAAAACAGAAAATAAATAATAAGCAAAGTAAAAATCAGATGCAAGCAACGTAAAACAAGAGATAATGGGTAAAATAAGAGATAATGGGTAAAATGAGAAAAGAGATAATGGTAAAATAAGAACATAGATGAAGGTCAAAAAAGAATATTTTCCTTACTGATAACAAGAAAGATAAAAAGAAAAGGTACATAAATCTAAGGCATAAACTCATTTCTAATAATCTTAATCTCCCTAACAAAAGAGAAAAGAACATGGAAGTGAGGAAAATAAAGATGAAATATAGAACATATGAAGAATGAAAAAGGGTTTAGAATGTTCATTACAGAAGATACAATATTGATAATTAATAAGTAAAATTATTGAGTGAAAAACTGGCAAACAGGATTGACACAATAACATAGTTTTTTTTCTTTTCTTTTCTCTTCATTTTTTAGGCAGAGACTTGTTGTATTGCCCAGGATGGCCTTGTACACCTGGGTTCAAATGATCCTCCAGCCTCAACTTCCTGAGTAGTTGGGAGTACAGATCCCATGCAACTGTACCCAGCTCCATGATACATAGTTTAGCTAACTAGAGGTAGCTAAATGCTGGGAACTGGTAAGCAGTTGAAGAACAAATAAGCAATTGTAGAACACTATTGCTTGTTGAAATGGTTAACCATGAATGTCCAAGGAAGGAAGTAAAGGTAGAACATAATGATATAACTGGAAAATAAACTGATGAATTGATTATCTTGATGGGATCAAAGATTTAAAAAGGTGTTTTTCTCAGGGTGAAAGCAACTGAAGGTAAAAGAGGTTTAAGCCATGACAAAAGCTATTAAGAGCAGAGGATGTTCTCACGAATGACAAGGAACATCACAGACAGAAATGCTGAACAAAGGCAAATCAATGAGGAATGTGATTCTAGTGCTTCTTGAATTTTAACATGCATATGAATCAAATGGGTTCATGCTAAATGAAGATTCTTACTCCTTACTCTGTAGGCATAATAAGATTTAAAATTCTGAATTTCTAATGAGCTCCAAGGTGATGTCTAGAATGCTGATCTAGAGAACATATTTGAAGTTCTAGAGATCTCTTCAGTTCAGGTGTTTTCTCCACAATATGCACATAAGCAAAACACTTCCACCAGTGATGTCTCCCATTCCATAATGAGACTCAATTGGATAGCCTGAAAACCCTATGTAGAAACTCCTAATTTATATTTTCTTCATTAGAAATTACTTTCATTCAACAACAGAAATCACTAACGTCTTGAAACTTTGTGATAAAGCAAGGATAAAAATCTAATTTTTCCTCATTTAGCTATTATCTTTTTAAGCTTCTGTCTTTTTGATGCCACACCTCCCCCAAAAATTAACATTTCAATTCACAGCTGTCTTTTTTTTTTAATAGTGTCAAGAAAGTAGTGAACAGCAACAAGCACAATTAATTAGAATTAGAAAATGACCCTTGAGGAATAAATCAAAAGAACTGAGATTATTCAGCTTGGAAGTTGCTTGATAATAGTTAATAGCCATTAAATATATCAGGCTTTTTCACAAGAGTAGTGAACTGTGAATCACCACAAAAGCCAAAATAAACTTCTTTATTCTATAAAGATTTACTAAATGCAAATAACAGACTTTTGTAAATCTTCAATATAACAGGTCTCATTAGTGCAGAATGATTTTAAATATTTTGTAAATACTCAAAAACTAACCTGTAAAATTTGTTTATTAATTTCCTAAAAAACAGTGTGTGTGAGTTCATGTTTGTACAAAAACTATTTGAAGAAATTCTGTGTAAAGAAGGAGTCAAGCAGTAACATATGACGAAAACCCTGAGTAGTAAAGTGGGCCAGGGTACCCAATTTGTACTGTATTTAAATATCACAAAAAGTTACTATGGTGTCACTTTTAATTACTACTATACGACAGTATTTCCTAAAAAACTTTTGCCCCCAAATCTTACCTTAACAAATCGTTCGTAGCGTGCCTTCACTATTGGATTATTTAAAATGCTTGTGGCAGTCAAGACACTCTCTCTTTTTATTTGTTCCTTATAAGCCTATGGAAAACAGAATATATTTGAAGGTTAGAATGTCATGCCATAAAAAGTGCTTGTATAACTAAAAACATTTTATGCTCAAATCCTTAAATTTAAATGATTTCTCTTATGGCAAATAAAACTATAGAGCAATAGCTATTGGGATCATAATCTAAATTAAATAATAAAGATTAATATGGACTAAACATTAACCGATTTAATGGATTATGAACTTAAAACAATGAAGATTCATAAGCCAATTAGTTTCAATAAAAACAATAAATCCCTAAACACTATAAATCTAGATGTACTAGACAGTTGCTTTCTCTCCTCTCTAAGTCATCTCTCAGCCCAAATACTAATTTTCATGCTATCTCAATGAATATAATTTTTTATTAATGAATATACTTTTTAATTCTGTATTTGTTCTTTTTAGTTATACATGACAGTAGAATGTATTCTGACATATCATACACAAATGGAGTATAACTTCCCATTACTGTGGTTGAACATAATGTGGAGTTATACTGATTGTATATTCATATATGAACATAGGAAAGTTATGTCCAATTCATTAACTATCTCTCCCATTCCCTCCCCCTCACATTCCCCAAACCTCCTTATCCAATCTAGTGAACCTCCTACTTCTCCCTCCCCGCCCCCCACATCTTGTGAAAGAATATTTTTCATACCACAAGAGTAACTAATTAGTCTTCCTCTAGGCTACAGGTATCACAATAATGTATTAAGCAGAGAAGAAAAGGTAATAATATAAAATGTTTGGCTGCAAAAAACATCAAAGAATTATCAAGGGCGGGGGAAAGGGCAAAGATTAAGAAAACACTATTATGTGCTCAAACTGCATATAGAAGTCTGAGTTAAATGAAGTTCACTTCAATACAAAATATGAACTTAAGAGACAGGTATCCTCTATTTAAAACTTAAGAGCTTTAATATATGAATCTTTAAATCTAGTTCTCAAGTGAGTTAATTTCCTACTACATTAACATTTGTGTTGTTTGAAGTAAATCTGACCCCAAAAACAACAGCCAATATGCAGAAGAAATAAGCTAAAAATTTTCCAGGATATTCTTCTCAAAAAAAAAAAAAAAAAAAAAAAAAGAACAGTAGACAGTAACTGATCATCTTAATTTTTAAATTTATTTTTCATAACCACCAGAAAAATGTATCAGTTATAATCTTTACTCATTTTTATTCTAAAACACATGCCTACTCTCACAAACCATTTTGCATCAACTATAAAAAAAATAGTTCAACAATTGATTTTCTCAATGCTTACTATAACCAGACACCATTTTAATTACCTTAGATGTTTTAATTTATTTAATCCTTAAATAATCTTATTAGAGAGAATCATTATCCCTATTTCCTTATATATAAGGAAACTTAGAAAGATTAATTTACTTGTTACATACTGATCGAGGATTTAAACCCTGAAAGTCTTGTTCCAGAGCCCACAGTCTTAACCAATATACAATGCTGCTTCTATGAATATACTTTTAATTATTCTCACTTGAGATTAATAGTATTATATATAGGAAGATAGTTACAAAACAATGGCCAAAAAATAATAAAGGACTGAGAAATTTCAAGGATTTTAAGATAGATCAAAACTTACCTGTTTCCCTTTGATATGATCAGGAGATTTTAAGTGTTGCTGAACTGAACTATGTAAAGCAGGAATATACACACTGCAAGCACTGCAGTGAACAGTCTCTACTTTCATCATGTGGTCATCTGCAGTAACACCTACAAAACAAATCCTATCATTAAAAAACTAATATATTCTTTTTTCTGACAAATCAAGACTCTACTGCTTAGTTTTCATAACCATTTGTACCCCTTTTACCACAAGAAGGATAAGAGTATATAGGTTTATGTTGAGATTTTTAACACATCTCATAAATCTACACAGATTTTTTAGGTATGTAGATAACTGGTTAAAATTACAAGGTGTAATTACATTGTACTTCCTAATCATGTTATACACTCATACTCTGAGGCCTATAAATCTATCTTCCCCAAAATATAAACGAAAACAAAGTTGATATTGTAATAAAATAAGAAATTTTTATGATTATAAATATGGGTGGGTAGGGAGAGGAAAAAGGATGTCAACATTTGATTCTTAAGGGGAAAAATATTTTTTTAGATCTTGAAAATGATTAGAATTTATTTCAAGGAAAGGTATAAATATATGCAAGGGATATTTTGTGTGTATGCTCAAGATACATTTTTAATTATTTTTACTAAAATTTTAAAACTTACTACTTTAATAACAATGTTATGTAAATACTATTTGCCTTTTTGGCCCCACCATCAAATCTGATTTTGTCAGCGATTACAAACAAGTAGAAAAGAGAACATAAGTCATAAACAAAATCACAAGCAGGGTCTGAGCACTGGGGTCTCTCTCTGCTAACCATAGAGAAAATAGCACAGATTTTCTAAGAATTGCAAGCAATTTAGTATGACTAGGGCACAGACTATAATTAAGGGACAAAAGATGAGAACAGAAAAACTAAAAAGGGCCTAGGTTTAAAAGATCTTTGTGTGCCATGTCTAGGAATTTGAACTTTAAAGTGTAGAGAATGGAGAACCACTGCAATTTTCTGAAATAATAAGATTACACAGAATTAGAAATAAGAAAGACTGGAAGTAAGAAAACTAGTTAGGAAAACACTACAACTATCAAGAGAACAATAAAAGCAAAATCTAAAGGAGAGGTTAAGGAACAGACTTAGTAAATATTTAAGATAGAACCTATAAGAAATAATGCTACAAACACAGAAAGGAAGAGGTATCTTAAATTAACTCCATACTTCTGGTTTTGGTAGATGGTGGGACTACTTTTCAAGATAAATGAAGGAGATATTAGTGGGTTTTTGTTTTGTTTTCTCTGCAGGGGGCATATGCTGAAATAAATGATAAAACTGTTTTGGATATATTGATTTTGTCTAACTGATGAAGAGATGTCTGTAGGCAGTTGGACAAAAAAGACTGGAGTTCAGAAGGAATTACAGGAAAAGATGAATTTTCTTATAAACTCACATGAAGGAGGCAACAGTAGGTAATAATAAATTTGTAAGCACTGAAAAAGGAAATCAAAATTCACTTCTGTTAACCCACAAAGGCAAGCAAATATTTAATTATGTGCTATATCACTTTGTAGGGGAGAACAAGAAAGCTATCATTTATGATAAAAAAAGTTATGTTAAATATACATGTAAATTTCCTAAAACAATTTGCCCACTTACCTTCCATAACATCTTTTTCAATTATTTTGACAACCTCTGTTTGATTATTTGTCTGTTGTTTACGAATAGATGTTTTCTTAAATTTATTCACCATGCATTCCTAGAAAATAAAAAAGGATCCAAACAGTTCTCAATAAGCACTTCAGTATATGCTTAGCATCATGCTCATCTTATTGAAGACACAATAACTGCTCTATAAGAATTAATATCTGTTCAAAAGCAGCTTACAATTTAGGTGAGTAGGCTATCATAAAATACTAGAAAATTACAAAAAGTATTGACTTTTCAAAATATATTTTACACACAGAGAAAAAAAATCAAAGACAGCTGAAATAGTCAAGAGGGCTTCTTAGGTAAATGCATATTTAAGTCATAAGTGACACATAGCAACCCACTGAGGAAAGAAATTACAAAAAGATTTTTTTTGTTGTTGTTTGTTTGTGGTGCTGGGGTTTGAACCCAGGGCCTTGTGCATGTGAGGCAAGCACTCTACCAAATGAGTTATATCCCCAGCCCCTCAGAAAGAAATTGTAATTAAGGGACACAATTCTGCAAGGTCTGAATGATCACTGTATTTCTGACCCTCTAATAATTTTTATCACTCCTGTCTAAATCTGTTTTCTGTACAATTACCAGTTCAGCTCAAGCCTCTTCTTCCTGCATTCCTGGTCCCAACAACTTTTCTCTTGCCCAAGCCCTTACTGTACTTCTGAACTATTGCCATTTATTCTTAAATGTATCATCTGTTTATCTGTCAATATGTTTTATTATTGGTGCATTAAGAGTGGTATCTATAGTCTTCAGTGCCTGACAACATCTTCCATAGAAATTAAAAAAACAAACAAAAAATGCATGACCACATACTGATAATATAAAGGATGATGGTTTGGATATGAGTTGTCCCCCAAAAGCTCATGTGTGAGACAATGCAAGAAAGTTTAGAGGAAATAATTGGGTTATGAGTCTTGACCTAATCAGATTAGAGTATTGATTCCCTGATAGGGATTAACTGGGTGTTAACCGTAAGCAGGTAAAGTTTGGCTGGAGGAGATAGGTCACTGGGGACATGCCTTTGGGGTAATATATTTTGTCCTTGCTGAGTGGAGCTCTCTCTCTACTTCCCAGTGTCCTGAGCTGCTTTCCTCTGCCAAGCTCTTTTGCTGCCACAATGTTCTGCCTCACATGGAGCCTCAAGGAATGGAGCCAGCTGTCTATGGATTGAGACCTCTGAAACTGGGAACCCCAAAATAAACTTTTCCTCCTCTAATTGTTCTTGTCAGGACTTCTGGTCATAGCAGTAAAAAAGCCGACTAAAACAACCAGGTTCTTCGCCTCTGACAGGATCTTTAGCTGCTCTGAGCATGATCTTTCAATTATGATAAAAATGAATTGCTATAAGGTTCAACTGAAATAATGAATTAAAGTGGCAACCACATGTATACACAGTGGATGATAGCTGAAACTACATGAACAAACAGTGTAAAGGAATTACTTTTCTGACATTTCTGTGAGAAATGTAAAATGGTTTTCCAAATACCAAATCCAAACTCTATTACAGAAGAATTCACATCTAAGTCTGGGTTAATTTTAATAGCTTTCTCTCAATAAAGTTAATTATTAAATTTTCAGAAACATAGAACAGAAAAGGTGGGAAACTATAAAAAAAGAAATAAGATAATTCAGATCAGATAAAAGTGCTTATCACCTCAAAAGCAGCTACTTACATGCAAAAACTCCATAACAACTTTGTCAAATTTGGTTTGTTTCTGAATATGATCTAATGTTTCTTGGTGTGAAGAACTTTCTAGATGCAGTTCGATATCTTTTTCTTCAAAGGTTCGAAATTTGCAAAATGAGCATGTGAATGCCATTCTATGAAGAAAAAAAGTTTTACTTTAAATATTACCATTTCCTCTTAGAGAATACACCAATGAAACTAATTTTACCACATAAATCATTTCTTTTTTCCATTTTATGACTTATTTTAATTTAACTTAAGTCAGAAAAATATAGTCTATTTGAACAGCACTGTTATTATACCATTTTTCATTTCTGGCCCACCTTGGAATTAATACAATTAAAGGGCCAAAGCAAACAGAGGACTATAAAATTCCAAAGTTCTACAACTTATTTTACATTTGTATCATCAACAAAGCAGGTAGCAAACCAAACAACGTAACTCTTGGATGATCAAAAGTTCTACTCACTATACGACATTTCAGGGAAAATAATAGGCCTAACCTAGACAAATGCATATATTTGTAAGCTGAAGAGCCATATCAGAATGAATTTCCCCATTGTTTCTACTTTATCATAATATATCATTTCTTTTTCCTTGAATTATGTCAATAGTCTCCAAAATGGTTTCTGACCACAATCTTCATTTTCCAATTAATTCCCCACACTGCTATTGGATTTATTTTCCTGGTTCATACTATGGGCTCTAGAGTCAAATGCTGGGTTTATATCCTGGCTCCCTTATGTGAGATTGAGCAAATGATTTAACTCTGGCTCAGTTTTCTTATCTTTATGAAATGAGATTTCTCATAGAGATGCCATAAGGATTAAAAAAAGAAAAATTATTACATATAAAGTCCTTAAAACAGCAATTGTTCAATTAATTATTATTACTTCCTAATCTGGATAATACCACAATTACTGCTCAAATGCTTGAATGACTCCTTGTCCATCAAAAAACAAAGTCAAAAATGCTTTCAGCTGCCTAATCTCTCCTCTTTTGACTTTACATACCAATACCTTTAATGGAATCTAGGACACAGTATGTCTTTATTAAATGTTTAAATTACATTATACCTTTTGCCCTACTGCACTCACTTTAATCTATATAGCTTTTCATTTTCTGAATATAAAAAAAAAAAACCCACACATTTCTTTGCTTTTATCTCAAGCCAAGCACTCCACCTACACTGCCTCTCACAGCTCCTGCAATCCTACCATTTCTAGATTAGTACAAATACCACTTTCATAAAGTACCCTTCCCTGATTTACCTGCACTCTTATTTACAAGTTATTGCTCATAAAACTACCTTGTACGTCTTCTTGCACTCTTCACCATATACTGTTATTTGTATACATCTCACACACATCTATCCCTTTCTTCCTAGTTTCCCTTAAACACATATACATAGTTACGTTTCCATCTTCTTTATATTAAGAACATTCAAGTAATCAAAGGAACATATCACAAGAATAGTAGTCATTTACAGTCAATCTCTAATACTTCTAACTCAGAGAAAAACTGCTCTGGTAAATTAAAATAATTTGGGGTTATTTTAAAGGGTTCTTATCCTAACATGACAACTTAATTGAACTGACATTCTATTGGTTATATCATCAGGTTTTTATTTATAGTTATGAAGAAAACAGCTAAATGAAAGTTGAGTTCTTTGATTTTCTCCAAATCACAATATTTATTATATTAACATGAATGTCATATTCAAATCTATAATTTAATGGGGAAAATACTCCTAGGTTAATTAAACATAAAAATTAATCTTAAAATGCTAATTCATCTTTTGACTCCTAAACATTTGATACAAAGTATTGACTTTAATTCATTTCCATATTAATAACTATGCCTATTACCTCTGTCACAAGAAGGAATTATAAGAAATGAGAAGTGGAAAAGATATTCATAAATACCAAAAACAGCAGTCCTCTTAAAACTAAAACTGCTTTTTATGGATCAATTCTTAATAAGGTTAATCTTATTATTACTCAAATTCCAATAACAAATCCCAGGAACAACAAATCAAAAAAGAATAGGTTATTAATGCTAGATACAAATATTACACAAGTATAATTAACAGACTAAAATAAAAAACAAATACAAAATAATCTGGGTCTTCAGATATAACTGAATTTTCTTTTCCACATTTTACATAAATAAAACTAATACCTATATAATTACCAAGGATTAACAAAAAGTTACCTATTTAATATCGAAGAAACTCACTCTTTAAAAAAGGATCTCTTAATATTAAAAGTTTTTCAAATTCTAAATTCTTTTAGAGGAAATTTTGGTTACTTACAAAATTATGTGAAACACTTCTTTCTCTTCTTGCTATACCACTAAGTTAACATTTAAAGAACAAATGCATATTCTAAATGGGAAATTTACTGAATTTCCATTGTAAATTTTATATCCTAGCATAAGTAGAACCTTATGAGAAGACTGCAAGAAAATGATGGAAAAAATATCAATGATAGTCTTTTTGAAATAATTTCTAGGCCCCATTTTCTCTCTTGGAGGTGGCCCGCTCCATGCACCCTCAGTGTTATTCCACGTCATTAAATAAGTCCTTTATACTTGGTAAAAAAAAATAAAAATAAAAACTTCTACTAGTCCTTTTCTCCAATGCATAATTTGCATTATATATATATTTTTTTCTATTTTGCCTGCATTTTTCTCCATGCTATCATAAATTTTATCATCTTCATTTTTAACAACAACCTAAAAACCCTAAAGGAATGTGTCAAAACTTCCATCTACTTGCTCACTTTCTATAGTTGGTTTTATTTCCTGTTTAGAGCTATTACAAAAAAATGTTGCAATGGGCATATATGTTTAGACTACACTCTCTATGTTTTTATATTATTTTCTTGGAAAGGTTAATGGGTACAGAGAAATTTACGACGAAAGAAACAAAGAAAAATGGAAAGGGAGGGGAAGAGAGAAAGGGGAAGGAAGGAAAGGAGAGAAGGAGGAAGGAAGGAAGGAAACTGCTAATTGCTTTCCAATGGTAACAATATTATACAGATTTTTTTTTTTTTCCCAATACTGGGTAATGAACCCAGAATCTTGTACATGCTAGGCAAGCATTCTGTCACTGAACTACCTCCTGCCCTTTTTAGTTTACTTTGAGACAGGATTTCACTAAGTTGCTGAAACTAACCTCAAATTTGTGATCTCTCTGCCTCAGTAGCTGGGATTATAGCGCTGTGCCAATACACCTGGCGGCAGCAGAATTTTAAGTGTCTTTCGAGTGTACCTTAGTTCACAAATAAATACGTTCTCTTCACTAATAAAATAGCATATTATTATTTGCATTTTCTGGTTCCTTGGATTACTGTCTCAACATTTCTCCACAAGTTATTAACTACTGTTGTTCCTTGACCACGTTAAGTACTGGACATCTTAGTTCTCATACTTTTTTTAAAAAAGTTTGAACTCAGCTACTTGGGAGGCTGAAGTGGGAGGATCAACTTGAGCCCAAGATTTTAAGACCAGCCTGGGCAACACAGGAAGACATCTTTACCAAAGAAAAATCGGATGATTTTTATCTAATTTAGACATAAGACATTTCCCAAGATTATATTTTCAAGATTGTTTGCTTGTTTTGCAAGTCTGTATTTAGCCAAATTTGTTCATTATCTCATTTATTAACTTATTCAGTAACAAACTTATTAGGGGAAAAAAATTTATACTTGAAGAGATTAAAGTACTCCAATTATTTTCCTGTAATTTTCCATTATTTTTAGTAATCTATTTGGATTTATTCCAAACGGTAAACGAGAATCTAAACTGATTTTTTTCCTTATTATTTTGCTGCTTAACCAAATCCTTTTGTTTTTATTACAAGTTTACATTCCTACATATAAGGGAATCTGTTTACAGGCTACTAATTGTTATATTGATTAGCCTATTACCACTTGTGTGTGTGTGTGTGGCGCCAGAGATTGAATCCAGAGCCTCACATATGCTAGGGAAGCACTCCAGCACTGGGCTACATTCCCAGCCTTACCACATATTTTAAACTACTATAGCCTTTTAATAGTCTCAATATCTAAAAAAGCCAATATCTACTCATTTATTCTTCTTTTTCAGAATCTGTTTTGGGATCTAGATAGAAAAAAACATATTATTTGGGTTCATTTTGTTGTGGGGGTGGTGGTACTGGAACTTGAACTCAGGTGCCTTTTATATCCCAGGTCCTTTTCATTTTTGAGAAGGTCTCACTAAGTTGTCTCGGCTGACCTCAAACTTGTGATCCTCCTGCGTCATCGTCATACTCCTGAGTCACTGGGATTGCAGGCTATGCCACCACACCCAGCTAAGAACAGGATCAGCTCTCTGATCCAAAAATATCAGTAATAATCAGATTTTCTATCCAAAAATATCATTATGTCTCCATATAGCCAAAATTCAAAACTTCATAGTTTTCTTCTGTAATAAGTATTTATTAAATAATTCTATAACAAGTATTTCTTTTTAAAAATAGTTATTTCTATATATTTTATATTTTTGGGTTACCATTATGAATTGGATCTTTTTTCTTATACTAATAGGTGATTACATATAAATATTAAAAAGCAAAAAATTCTATATATCTTTGATCAAACTTTTTCACTTGACTTTTAAGAAATTTTTCATATTCCAATTCATAAACTTGCCTTAACCAGGAAACTATTTTTCAATAAGCCCATTTTTTATTTTTGTAACTCTACTAAAAACAAACCCACAGGCCTGAAATCCCAGCGCCTGGGGAGGCTGAGATAGGAGGATCGCTAGTTCAAAGCCAGCCTCAGCAATGGTGAGGCGCTAAGCAACTCAGTGAAACCCTGTCTCTAAGTAAAATACAAAATAGGTCTGGGAATGTGGCTCAGTGGTCAAGTGCCCCTGAGTTCAATCCCTGGTATCAAAAGAAAACAAAAAAACAAACCTGTATCCATCTCCATATTTCTCACTGTTTTTTTCTCTTCTGCGCCTTTGTTTCTCTCGCCGAGCCTCAATCCGCCTCTTTTCTTCTTCTTCACTTTTAGGATCAGTTTTTGCTAGGATATCAAACAAAGAGTCAGAACTAAAAATCATTTTTTTCATTTTCCCTTTTCAAGTACCAGATTATAATAAAGTATAGACATGACAAAGATTCCTTAGTGATCACAATCTAAATTGAATTCATCAGAAAAATTTAAGAGTTGAGACTACCCACAATTTCAGAAACTGCACTGAATAAATTTCATTTGCTTTAAGGATCATAATCTTGCAATATTTGCTTCTCGTCTAGTAAATCTGTTCATTTTTTTCTTATCCTTACTCTAAGCAATAATATCCTTGTTACCTTAAATTATCTTGCAAATCACATATATTTAACACTGAAGAAATTGACCCAGAATGAAAATAGAAGTCCAATGAACACCAGAAAGTCCTAGATGCAAGAATTCATATTCTTATTATAAGAGCATGCCCAAAATTGCAAAATGTTTCTAATTTTGTGATAATATGTACAAAACATAAAATTTACCATTTAACCACCATTCTGAAGTGTCCAATCCAGTAGCTTTAAGTACATGCACATGTTATACAACCATCACCACTATCTAGTTCCAGAACTTTTTCATCAGTCCGAAAAAACCTTAGTAGCTATTAAGCAGTTATTCCCTATTTCAACCCTACTCTAAAGTTCTAGTATCTACTAATCTACTTTCTGTTTTCTGGTTATTTCACTTAAATAGAAACAGCATTGTCTTGCCTTTTTCTATTTAGCTTCTCTTATTTAACATGTTTTCAAAGGTTATCCATGCTATACTATGTTATAATGTATACTGTTTTTTTAAAAATCTATTCACCTGCTTGATGAAATTTTAGATTATTTCCATCTTTCTGCTACTGAACTATACTGCTACAAATATTATTCTACAAATCTTTGTTTGAACACCTCTTTTTAATTTCTTAGGCTATTTACCCCTACAAGTGGAATTATCGGGTCCATTCAGTTTGAGGAACCACTCATCTGTTTCCCAGAGTGGCTATACCACTTTATATTTCTACCAGTAGTGTATGAGCATTCCAGTTTCTCCATATCCTTTCCAATATTTGTTACTTTTTTTTTAAATTAGGACCACCATAGTGGGTATGGAGTAGTATCTCATTGTAAGCAGACTCTCTTAAAATACATTAAACCTAACATCTAAAAAAAATCCTAACCCATTTGCCCTTACACTTTTCCTTTCAGCTTAACAATAAACACATTTTAAACACTTGCTAAGTACACAATGGGATGTTTTAAAATTATACAAAATCAATGTCTTAAAATTTAATATCTAATTTTTCACGATTTATTAGAGCTTAAATGTATGTTTTTTAACCATTTTTCAATACCCTCATGATTCACAGATTTCCCTCACACCCTCAACGTAAAGTTCATTTATATATTACTTCAAACAAGAATTAAATTTCCCTTCCTATGCTAAAAATATTGATTTTTTTTTTTTACCTCCAGGCAAATTAAAGAATATGGTTCCTTTTTTATTAATTTTCTATCAAACATACAGTCTATACTACTGTAACATAGGAAGAACTCGTATACTGGAAAATTCAGTACATATCCTTTAAGTTATCCATTTCATGCCTGAAAAGAGAAGGCATACCTGAAGAGAAGGCTTGATTTAACTAAAGAATTCTGGCTTCACTCTTAGCTACCCCTGTACTACTCTCAAGTTTTATGAAGAAGAAAAAAAGGATAAGAGGGAAAGGACATATATCTGCCTTAATGGTAAGTCAGTTTCTATAACAAACTTTGCAATATTTACATAACTGTAATTGTAATTGTAAAATGCATCTTTCAAATCTGTTCCAAGAAGACCAATTAGCTGAATTATCTTATTCTACTAATACCAGGGAAAATTTCTTACATGGTAAATAAATATCTATCAATGAACACACTATAAAAGGTACCCCCCAGCTGGGCATAATGGCGCACACCTGTAATCCTGGTGACCTGGGAGGCTGAGGCAGAAGGATACCAAGTTCAAAGCCAGCCTCAGCTACTTAGCAGGGCCCTAAGCAACTCAGCAAGACTCTGTCTCAAAATAAAAAAATAAAAAGGGCTGGGGTTATGGCTCAGTGGTAAAGCACCTCTGGGTTCAATCTCTGGTATAAAAAAAGGTACTCCACTAACTTGGTATCAGATTGTCAAAATATATTTCTGGCAGTGCTGGGGATTAAACCAGGTCTCATGATGTTAGGCTAGTGCTCTACCACAGAGCTACATCTCTAGTCCCAGAATGTTATTTCTCATTAAACAATGTAGGTATCATAACAGGAAAGTAGATTTAAGTATAGTATTTAATCCTCATCCTAAGTTTTACATTATAGTTCATAAATTTTGAGGAAAGAATCTAATATTGTAACTTCAATTTTAAAAATATAAAATCAAAATATCTATAATGTCATAATTAGGAAAAAAAAGTTGTTTAAAAATAAAAAGAGGGCTGGAGTGTCCAATCCAGTAGCATTAAGTATTACTTAATGTGCCTCAGTGGTAGAGTGCTCACCTACCATGCATGAGGCACTGGGTTTGATCCTCAGCAACACATTAAAAATAAAAAATAAAGATATTGTTTCTACCTAAAACTAAAATATAAATATAAAAATAAATAAATAAAAGGAAATATAAATTTCCTTTATAAACATTTGGAAGCTTAAGAGCAGGGTTTCTGTGAACCAAAACTTGCCCTGAAACAAATCCTGGATTTTAGCCATTTACTGATTATCTAAACTAGGTGGCAAATTATTTATCTGTTCTATTCCTGCTGCGTCAGCTGTAGAGAGGTCTGATACCCACACCCATACCTGAGCAAGTTCACGTGAGAATTATAAAAGTAATGTACACTATGCTCTCTAACAGTGTCTGAAGTCCAATAAGCATTCAATTAGTGCCAGCTTACTATTATTAGCAATTACTAAAATCCCATTTTTAATAAAGATATTTATCAATCCTTAAGCAACTTAAATGGAGACAAAATTTTAAAAACAAACATACTGTATTTCAAAAATATATAATATAAACACAAGTTTTTAAAAAATCTGGACTTACTTAGGTCTTCATGCTTTTCTCCCTCTTCCCTTTTTGGGGAAATTACTTAAAGGCTATCCACCACTTTCTTAGCAATTCTGACAGCAAAAAACACACTCTAAAACATTCACTGTAATCCTCACTACATCTTATTTTTAAAACTAAGTGTAAAAACATCAAAAACTTTCACCAGAACTTGAAAAGATTCATTTATTACAATTATCTAAACCTTCTTCAGCTCCAAATGAGTTATGAAATTAATTATTAATCCTGAAGAGAGTAACTTTTGCACCTTTGCAATACCACCTACTTAAGAAAGACAAAATACTTTAGTAATCAAGGCAAAAATTTGAAAAATAAAAGTAATTCAATGCACAGGCAAAACATTTACTGTGTACAATTTTACTATTATGTTTTCACAGAATGCTGATAAATATATTTCCTTAGCTTTTTTATTTATATCCTTGGCTTATTATAATTTGTTCAGATATACTTGCCCCCATTTAGAGATACGTCACAATGTTAAACAACAAAAGTAACAGAGAAACATAAATAAAAGTAATGAGAAAAAAAGAGTAATTTGGTTCTACGCTTTAAAAAAAAAAAAGAGCTTTATGGAATATAATTCCTTCTAAATTATACGATCCAATAGTTTTCAATGTATTCACAGATACGTGCAACCATTATCACAATCAATTTTAGAACATTTTTATCAACTCTAAAAAGAAACTGGATATTCTTCAGGTAATACCCAACTCCTCACCCTACTGCCCAAAATAATCATTTTCTATTCTCTATCTCTAAAGGATTTCCCTATTTTAAATGTCCGTATGAATAAATCATATAATATATGGACTTTTATGACTGGCTTCATTTAATTACCATAATCCTTTCAAGGTTCATTCAAGTTATAGCAGGATCAGTATTTCATTCCATTTTATAACCAAATAGCACTCTGCTATATGGAAAGACCCTATTTTGTTTATCCATTCATCTCATAATGATATCTGGATTTTTATCCAGTTAGCTACTATAAATAATGCTGCTATAAACATCCATATACAGTCATACGTTGCTAAACAACTAGGCTATGTTCTGAGAAATGCATCATTAGTCTATTTTGTTATGTGAACATCACAGAGTGTATTTACACAAACTTAGATGGTATAGTATACTACACATCTAAAATATATGATATATATCATTCTATATGTACTTATCATTGACCAAAACATCTTTATGAAGTATATGACTGTATGTTTATGTTTGAACTGATATTTTCATTTATGTTTGATATAAACATAGAAGTGGAATTGCTGGGTCATTTGATGATTCTGTTTATTCATTTCAAGAATTGCCAGACTATTTTCCAAAGTGGCTTCCCCATTTTACATTCCCACTAAAAGTGTACAAAGGTTCTAATTTTTCCAGATCCTTGTTAAAACTTAGTATCTTTTTTATTCTAACCATGTATGTGATTGCAGTCTTGATTTGCATTATCTGATACCTAATTATTGAGTACCTTTTTATATGCTTATTGGCCACTTATATATCTTTTTTGAAACAAATGTCTGTTCGGATTCTTTACCCACTTTTGAGTTGTCGTTTTGTTACTGAGTTCTAACAATTCTTTATACATTCTGGATTCAAGTGCTTTCCAGATGCACGACATACAGAAATAATTTTCTCCTATTATATAAGTTGTTTTTTCGTTTTCTATTGATGGTGTTCTTTGAAGCACAAAGTTTTAATTTTGATAAAGACAATTTACCTATTTTTTGTTGTTCATCTTGTCTTACAAATTCCTTGCCAAATCCAAAATCATGAAAATTTATCCCTATATTTTCTTCTAAGAGTTTTATAGTTTTAGATCTTCCAAGTAGGTCTTGCATTTTAGCTTTGGCATGTGGCTAGCCAGTTATCAAAAATACTATTTTCACCTCTACAATGAAAACTACAGAACACTGAAATTAAAGAATACCTTGGAAGATGAAAAGATCTCCCTATCTCCGTTGTTCTTTTTTTTTTTTTATTACACGTTTATTTTTTTGGTTGTAGTTGGACACAACACTTTTATTTCACTTGTTTATTTTTGTATGTGGTGCTGAGGATCGAACCCAGGGTTTCGCACGTGCGAGGCGAGCGCTCTATCGCTGAGCCACAACCCCAGCCCTCCCTTGTTCTTAGATAGGCAGAATTTATATTGTCAAAATGACCATACTACCAAAAGCATTATACAGATTTAGTGCAATTCCAATCAAAATCCCAATGACATTCCTCATAGAAATAGAAAAAGCAGTCATGAAATTCATCTGTAAAAATAAGACACCCAGAATAGCTAAAGCAATCCTTTGCAAAAAGAGTGAAGCACCAAAAACATACACTGGAGAAAAGATAGCCTCCTCAACAAATGGTGCTGGAAAAAATGGAAATCCATATGCAACAAAATGAAATTATACCCTTATCTCTCACCATGGACAAAACTCAACTCAAAGTGGACCAAGAATCTAGGAATTAAACCACAGACCTTGTATCTAATACAAGAAAAAGTAGGCCCAAATCTCCATCATGTTGGATTAGGCCCCTACTTCCTTAATAAGATTCCTATAGTGCAAGAATTAAAATCAAGAATTAATAAATGGGATGTATTCAAACTAAAAAGCTTCTTCTCAGCAAAAGAAACAATCAGTGAGGTGAATAGAGAGCCTGCATCTTGGGAGCAAATTTTTACCACTTGCACAACAGATAGGGCACTAATCTCTAGGGTATATAAAGAACTCAAAATGCTAAACATGAAAAAAACAAATAACCCAATCAATAAATGGGCCAAGAACTGAACTGACACTTCTCAGAAGAGGATATACAATAAATCAACAAATACATGAAAAAGATGTTCAACATCTCTAGCAATTAGAAAAATGCAAATCAAAACTCACTCTAAGATTTCATCTCACTCCAATCAGAATGGCGCTATTAAGAACACAAACAACAATAAGTGTTGGTGAGAATGTGGGGGGAAAGTACACTCATACATTGCAGGTGGGACTGCAAATTAGTGCAGCCAGTATGGAAAGCAGTATGGAGATTCCTTGGAAAACTGGGAATGGAACCATCTTTTGACCCAGTTATCCTACTCCTCAGTCTATACCCAGAGGACTTAAAAACAGCACAAAACAGGGACACAGCCACATCAATGTTTATAGGAGCACAATTCACAATAGCTAAACTGTGGAACCAACCTAGATGCCCTTCAGTAGATGAATGGATAAATCATATGTGGTGTATATATATACACAATGGAATATTGCTCAGCAATAAAAGAGAATAAAATCTTGGCATTTGCAGGTAAATGAATCGAGTTGGAGAATATAATGCTAAGTGAAGCAAGCCAATCCCAAAAATCCAAATGCCAAATGTTTCCTCCGATGCAAGGAGGCTGATTCATAGTGGGGTTGGGAGGGGGAGCAAAGGAGGATCAGATGAACTCTAGATAGAGCAAAGGGGTGAGAGGGCAAGGGGGGCATGGGGGTAGGAAAGATGGTGGAATGAGATGAACTTCATTACCTAAGTACATGCATGAAGACACTAGTAGTGTGAATATACTTTGTATACAACCAGAAATATTAAAAATTGTGCTCTATATATGTAATATGAACTGTAATGCATTCTGCTGTCATACATAACAAATTAGAAAAAAAAAAAAAAAACAACTATTCTCTCTCCATTGAAAAATCTTGATGCCCTTGTTATAAACCAGTTCTCCACAAATGTCCGGGTTTATTTCTAGACTTTCAACTCTACTCCACTGATCTAAATACACTGTCTTGATTACCATCACTTTGTGGTAAGTTTTGAAATCATGAGGTGTAAGTACTTACACAATTGGAATTTTGATAGAGATTGTGATGAATCTATAGACCAGTTTAGAAAGTAATGTCATTCTGACAATTTTGTCTTCTAACCTAGTTTAGTTTTTCCATTTGTTTAGATTGAATATCTTACAACGTTGTATAATTTTCAAAATTTAGTTTTGCTTTTTTTAAAAATGTATTCCCAAGTAATGTATTATTCTTGATGCCTTTTTTTTTTTTTCTTTTTTTTTTTGAGATAAGGTCTTACTATGTAGCCAAGGCTTTTCTCAAATTCCTAGGTTTAAGTGATGCTATGACTACAGCCTCCCAAGTAGCTGGAACTACAGATCACGTCCCCCTGCCTGGCTTGATGCTATTATGAGTAAAACTTTAATTCCATTTTTAGTTTGGCTCAAAATTTTGCACTGGTCAATGAAATTATGGCATTTGCAGGTAAATGGATGGAGTTGAAGAATATCATGCTAAGCGCAAAATAAGTCAAACCCAAGAAAACCAAAGGCTGAATGTTATCTCTGATAAGCAGATGCTAATCCATAATGGGGTGGGAGTGGGGGAGGAAGGAACTTTGGATTGTGCAGAGGGGAGTGAGGGGAGAGGAGAGGATGTTGGGGATGGGACAGACAGTGGAATGAGACAAATATTATTACCCTAGATACATGTAGAATTGCACTATCTGTATGACTCTACATCATGTTCAGAGAGAGAAAGAGAAGCTGTGCTCCATTTGTGTATAATGTGTCAAGATGCACTCTACTGTCATGTGTAACTAATTAGGACAAATTCAAAATTTAAAAAAAAATTTGCACTCATCAATATATAAATAGAAATATCTCTAAGAGTCATCATGTCCAGAAGATTAAAAGCAAATGAGTTTTCTAGAACAGTTTTCCCTATTATCAAGGACCAGGAAAATTTTCCTTTGTCCTCACAAAGAGATTCTATCTGACATAACAAACCACTCTTCATTAACAATGCCTTCAACAAAAACTATAACAGCCAATTAAGGGGTGTGAATCAAAATTATGTGTATTACCTTTTTACAAATACAGATGTTTGGGTCCCACCTCACACTACTCAGAAAAAAGATCTAGACAAGGGTGTGTAAATTTAAAAAGTATTTCTGGGCAGTCATAACTAATTAGTAACTATACTAGGGATTCACAGATCTAATGTGCATATTTCCAATTTCCAAACTGAAACACTGAAAAATTACCTTAAAGCAATAAATTTCAAAAA
Organism: Marmota marmota marmota; assembly: GCF_001458135.2. Lineage (NCBI taxonomy): Eukaryota > Metazoa > Chordata > Mammalia > Rodentia > Sciuridae > Marmota > Marmota marmota. Next base: position 8,933,414 of record NW_026000076.1, read on the forward strand.
ATAAAGAGTATCCTAAACCATAGCAATTATGTTTTCTTACTTACTAGGCGATTTGCTGAGGCTCATCTTCTCCATAGGTTTTGCTAGCTTAGGTTTCTTGATAAAGGTTCCACCGGGCTTATTAAATGGCTGCATCATTTTTCTCTTTATTCCTCTTGCAGCAGCAACTGTCACATTGGTGGGTTTGTTTTGATAGTCAACAACAATTCCAGGTCTATGAATGCTTCCAAAATCACCCATATGCTGTAAATTTGTGAAATCAAAAAATATCAGCATCTTGTCCAACGATAAAATATAAATTCATATAAAATTTTCACTTTATCTATTTACTAGTTTTCACCTGAAAATTCCCTGAAATGTAACTAAATTTTACATGTCCACTTGGAAAAAACACATTAAAAAGCTTTGTAAAGTATTACATGAACTTGAATCCAGTGAATTAGTGTTTTTACTTCCAGTAGAACAAATGTGAATATTTCCTACTTTTTGATTTTTACAATTCAAAATTATCTGAGATCATGAACAACATATGTGCCTGTCAGAAGGTTACCACTTGTACAACTCTCTGACAACTCCTCTTCAGAGTTCCTAATTGATGTTTTTCCATGAAAAGACCTTAAAAGAAATCTTTATTTTACTAAAACCTGGCTAAAAGCTAAGATACACAAAGAAGATCATATTTGTAGTTTGAAGTAAAAAAGATCCAGAAATCATTTAGGATTTCTCCCTGTTGAAAAAGGGAATGAGAAGGCGAGATGGAACATTAGTATGAAATAGGAGAGTTAAAGCATAACCATGCATCAACTTCCAAAACACACTTCAGATAAAGAATTGCATCTGACGTTCCATTCACATTCTTACCTAGAGAAACATTCTGACCCAGAAGCCCAAGAAGCAAAAGTTTACAGACGAAGAGTCATGCCACCAAACGACTCTTTATATCCCTTCCTCTTCTCTTACCATTAGCAAACTCCACTACACCAAGAAGTCACATGTACACAGAAATTTATTCTGCTAATCTTACTTTTAGAAGGTAAAGATTGAGGAGTAATCTGAAGAGAAGGACCCAATGGGAATTGTACAAGTGAAGATTAAAAATGAAGATCCTACTTGGCTCATCTACTTGGTTAACAGGAGGAAAGAAAGAGAAGTCCATTCAGACTAGAATGTATGTAAATACAAAGTACAGGAATACTTGATTTACTATCATGAAAACAAAATTGACATGTGAGGTTCTTATTAGGAAAAAAAAAATCCTTCACCTAACATATTAACAATGTTAAGTGTTTTCCAATTTCCAAACTGGAATGAATTTTCAATTTCAAAACCCAAAGGAAGTCTATTACCACTCTGACTACTTTCAATTAACCTACAATCATCAAATATGGTGGAAGAGCAACACGGTTGCTTACACTTGTATATTATGGCTTAGGTATACCTAACTAACCTAGTAGTTTCATATTAACCTTTTTTGGTAATCTATGTAGTCACATCAGAAAAATCTTTGTTAACTATCCATTAAAGGTGCAATGCATTTTACATAAGTAAAGAGTAACTGTTAAAACTGCAAAATTTCTACACAAGTATGACAAACTATACTGTCGTACCAAGGGCTAATGAACAGTCAAAAATATGTGCTCTACTACATTTTTTATTACAGGTACTTTCCTCTGCAAAGAGAATATTAAAAGCAATTGCCTTCCAAAGAAATTCTTACATTATAGCAAAAATACAATAGTCTTTAATATGATCGAACTAAATAATCCCAAAATCTACATACACTTACTAGGTAAAATTTTATATCGATCCCATAACCTAAAAACATAAAATATAATCTCTATATTTCCTGAAATTAAACACCTGAGGACTAATATATATACTCATTTAAGTAATTATTTACAAAATATTACTGTCTAGGAAGGAGCCATAAACATGTCTTACATTTTATAGGTAGAAAATTATTTCTCAATAGTAAAGCTAGAGACACAAGGGGAAATAAAGCAACCACCAACAGGACATATTGTAAGACAATAAGTTATCAAAATTATACTGACCACAAATCATTCTACAATCTATTATACACATCGACTTCACCATGCTCTCCTGATTTATCACCAACTTTTAGTCTCTTGTGTTTAAGGTGAAACACAGAGCTCTAAAGAAAATCTAACTGCTAGGGTTTAGTAACAAAGAATAAACATTTTATCATACATTGCACCTTTAACCTACTCAAAAGCTCAAAAAGGGTTCAGTTACCTTTTACAATAATCCAAGAACTGTCTCACCAGCAAAACTGCTAGTGTTTACAAGGAAAAATGCAACTCCTTTTAACCCCTTTTAGACCAAACCTAACATCCTCACCTTTGTAATAAAGAGAGATATGGCATAATTTTATGAACATTCATCTCAAACTGCCACCTATTTTCTGAGGTGCTAGAAAAACTTTTATAGTCAACCTAAAACTTATGTTTATGACTCAGCTTTTGCTTAAAATACACTGGGATGAACAGTGTTTATTCTAGTTGAAAACCATGGTCTTGAAAGGGTTTAAAAGAGTTGACTAGTGAAAAGAATCTGAAAAGATTCTGTTGTACTTACTCCTCGGCCTCGGCCTCTGCCTGTTGATGGTCCTCCAAAAGCATCATAGTTTCTGCTTCCAAACGTACTTTCAGGATAAGCAGGCGTTCCTCTCCCCCGAGAGCCTACAGGTGCAGGCTTCATATGGGGTGAAGAAAAACTGCTGTAGGAAGAGTAATTCTCTCTTCCTCTGTCCTCCATAAACCCAGGCCTCAATTTTGAACGGGAGTAAGGTGCTTCCCAGCTAGACCCGCCCTGGTTTCTACCTCCGAAAGAGTCAAGGCTATTCCGGTAGGAGCTCTCAAATCGACCACCATAACTACCTCCGAAGCGGCTTTGTTCGGGTTCATTAAAACCATAGCCAGATCTGTACAGATCTCGCCCACCCAGAGAAGACCTGGAGTCGTAAGACTCATAAGGTCCAAACCTGGAAAAGTTGCACAGTAAGGGAAAAAACAAAAGTAAGCTTACTAATGTTAGACAATTCAAAAGACAAATTATCAGATGACATTTATCAACTAAAATTCATTTATACCATACTGATTTGCACAGTTCTACTTTTGTTCACACTTGATTAGGGCTGGGCAGTTCAACATGACACCAGATAGAAAGCTATCTGAGTCAGTTTCTAAATATGAATTGATAATAGTATACCTTAGCTTAAATATCTGCTTTTTAGCAGCATTTCAATTTGATGAAGAAAAGATTTGTCTGTGATTATTTAAGCCCAGCCCTAGTCTTAGAAAAGGTCATTTGCTAAAGTTCACAAACTATTCAAACTTTCTTTGACACCATCCCTAAATTGAAAATCACAAAGCATTTACAATGTTTTGGCTTTCCATTGGGACACAAATTGAAGACTAAATAGATGTAGGCTATTTGTGACAGAGAGCGATCCTTTCGCACCCCCAATAATCTATTATCACAAAGCTGCCTCCTTGTGTCTGTAATAATCAAAATTTAAGGAATTATCTCAGGTTATAAAATTTTGACAATCTGCCAAACTTAGGCCAAGGTGAATAATCAATCCCTAATCACTTTTTACTTGTAGACTAGTAAACCTAACAAATCTAGAAGGATAAACACATAAACTAAAACATAAAAAGTAAAAGATCACCAACATATACCCTCTGCATATGAAATTTCAAGGCAGATGAGAAAGAACACATTTTAAAATGTCTTCAATTATTTGAAAAACTATTTCCTATCAGAAAATTATCACATTAAACTACTCTAGAAAAGGAGAGCACACAGTCTCCTTGATGTTTTAAGTCAACAGAAAAAAAAAAGTCATCTTACTTCTCACAAAACTAAAACATAGATTACAAAAATTACTTGTTATCTTACAACACAGTTTTATAAAGGCCCACAATTACATGAGATAAACGATAACATCTACAGAAACAGTCTATGCACACATTACATTTACAACATAGTAGGGCAATAACTGACATTTCCAAGCATTTAAATGTGTTACATTACTTCAATTAATTACAGATCACTAAATAGAAGATGCTATTCATTTTTAAATACTAGTAGTCATATAAAAATTATTCTTCTTCTCAACTACGTATTTCAAAACTTCTTCCACATAAGAAAAAAGTTAACTGTTCATTTTCTTGATTTTTCTCTACTATAAATCATAGTGGCACACTTGAAGCAGAAAGAAGAAAAGTAAGCATCATTCGGTCCATCATTAAGGAATCCGGATCCTTCAATTTATGCAGAAGGAACGATGATTTCAAATGTCTCCTAACTAGTTTTACTTAATATTCAGCAGGAAGCTTTGTGCCTCAAAAGTAGACCCCCCTTTCCTGAAATTCAGTCAATCCTGAAGTGTGTAGATAAACTTAAGTTTTACAAAGTATCAACCGTGATATATAGATACAATCTAGACTGTAATCGAAGGTACCGTATATGAGGCTTTAATACAGTGCTCCTAACCTGGAGAACAAGTGTTTTGTAAACAGTAACTGCCAATAAATAACCTGGATATGATTTAAAGAACACTCTTATTATCACAATATGCTCTTACAACTTACTTTAGAATTAAAAAAAAAAAAACTTTCTGAAATGTTTTTTATAGAAATTGAATGTTGCTAAACTGATTCATTTAAACCCATTCTCCGACTTTACATAACACCCCACATTTGAAAAGATATTTTTTCTTTAATTGTTAAGCTTCACAAGTAATATTTTTAGAAACAAATTTTCGTATCAGTTGTTCAGGACACTTTGGTAAGGAGTTAAAAGTAAAAGTTAAAAAAAAAAGAATTCACTGCTGAAGATAGAATATCTTACTCTATTATATTGAAATGATAATAGTTAGCTGAGTTTTCCATAAAATAATGTCTGGCAGTGCTCCTGAGATAATTTTTATGAGCATTAACACCTTTAAATATTTAAGGTGATTATTCAATTCTAAACAACAAAGTTCAAGAATTATAACATGCCTAAAGAATACTTAAAATAATGTATCCAGAATCTTATAGTTGTCTAATTATTTGGCCAAGTGATTAAGCAATTTACCTGCTACCCCCACCACCACCACTGTGATTGTCCATGCCATATGACTGGTTTAGGTAGGAATCCATGGATCTTTGACCCCCATAGGATCCATGGCCATAGTCACGATCCATCCCTATAAGAGTTTAAAAAGAAAAAAATTAAATGATGCTCACCTTTATTGGCACTCAAAAGAAGAATTTTTAGATAAATATCCTTGAATGTCAGACCTCCATAAGATCCAGGGCCATAATCACGATCCATTCCTAAAAGAGAGTCAATGAAGAAACTTTAATAATAAAATATATCATTTTCTTCAGAAAACTTGGCATAAAACAAGATATTCGCATCAATCATCTGAGATAATAATTTTGTCATTAATTAAGCTAAACTCAAATATAAGACATTGAAAGAGAACACACCAAAACGACTACTTGTTAACAAAGCTTTGTATTTCAAAGAAAAGCATATTATCAACTACAAAATTCTATATTAGAATTATTTTTAATTTAACCAATACTTACTTGACTAAAAAAACTATGTTTACTATAAGGTCTTATATTTGGTATTACAGCATATATAATTAATAATACACGATTCCTATTCTCAAGATAAATCAGCATTTAATAAAGTGAAAAGAGATGATTTTTTGTCCTAAGCATGCTGTGACATAAACCTACTGTACTTAATCTTCTGCATGTAATTCTCCTCAAATGTCTAAAAACTCAGAAGCAGCTACATTTTTTACTAGCTCCATTCACATTAACTGAAACAGATATTTTAAAAAGTAAAATCACAGACTGGGATCAATCACTGGCACCATGTCTATAAATAATGACTCAACAAACAACAAACACTCAAATTCCCTTGAATAAAGGGAATGAATATGAATTCTAGCAATACAAACACTAAAAAAAGTTGTGACACAACAAGGGTATTAGATATATTTTAATACACTGCAATTCTACCTATATCATAACCTCTGATATGAAAAATAAATACAATGAGGTAATAAAATTAACTTACATTAACTATAAAAATTTAAAATTAAAACTACTATTTAAAATGTTTCCTATAAAGTTCCTTAAAATGCCTCATTACTACCCTCCCCACATTTTAAGTACAACAGTGAATTTGTATACTTGAATTTATATTTTTAAAGCATTACTTATAATAATTTAATATTTCTAATAATGAGAAGAACTGAAAAATTGAGAGTTTTGTCATTTTAAACCTGGAAGCAACCTAAACTATCAAATTTAATCTTCTCATTTTATAGATTTGAGAAATGTGAAATGATTTCCCCCAAATCTCGTAGGCATACTCCTGTCTAGCTTCAAACTGTTGCTTATATATGAAACATTTTCTTCTACCACTCAAACACCTGCTTAGTGAAACCTTCTAATTTTTAAAGTCTACTTGAAATAATCGATCAATAAAACATTTACTGATATTGTCTCTCTACCATTTACAAAAGCCTGTATATCTTATGTGGTGCCATCATACTAAGTCTTATATTCTATTGTTCATGCCTTATCTTAAATACCAGTTTTGTGCTAAGGATCTGATATTTTAAGAATCTTATGTTTCAGAGAAACAGGCATGAGTTTATTAGTAGAGACAGAAAAAGGGAAAAGGGAAACATTCTCAAGGGAGACGGGCAGGTCCTCTAAGAGAGGAGAGAGACCACTAATTTTTTTATATATCTTATAGGAATAATTCTCATGAAATGGTCTGCTGATCCCTGGGATTCGCTAAGACCGTTAGCAAATCTAGGGATTCACAAGGTCAAAAATATTTTAATAAATAATAATAAGGCATTATTTGCCTTTTTCAGGGTGTTGACATTGAAGGTACAAAGTACTGGTGGGTAAAACTGCTGGTATTTCAGCCACAAATTAAGGCAGTAGCTGGCACCAGACTTAATATCACACACCCACAATGAAAAAAATAAATAAAAATATTACTTTCACTTAAATGTGCCCTTGATGAAGCAATAATTATTTTTATTACATCATGATCTTTGATGTAACCACATTTTTTTTACATTCTATGTAATGAAAGAGGAAGTATACATGAACCATTTCTGCAGCCTACCAAAACATCCCAGATCCTTCCAAGAAAAGCCATCCTCAAGTGTTTCATTTATGAATTAAATTAGCCACTTTTTACTAGGAAAGTGCTCTTTACTAGAAAGACTGAAAGTCAAAAACTGGTTTTCAGACTTGAGCATGTAGCAAACATTTTCTCAAAAATGAACGAAGTAAACTGTTGCTTCAAGGAAAACAACTAAAGCTAAATGTTATTTGTTGCCAATGATAAAAATCATACCTTTAAGTGAAAATTGGAATTAAAAAAATTTTTATCAGTTTGACAGTGTGTCAATACTTCAATGTTTTTCTGATAAGACTGTTGTTAGTATTAACGTGGTTTTTTAAATATCATACAATAAAACCTGTCTGCATAATGCAGCAAATGAATATTTTATAAATAACTAATATTACAGAATCATACATGGTAAAAAAGGTCCATTCAAAGTACAAGACATACCAATGGATTTTAATAGAACAGAGTACAAAACATTTAGCAATATAAAAAAGCACTAATGAGATTTTTACATCGTTTGTTCATACTAAGGCTTCAAATACAGTACGTAATTTATTCATGGAACCTCTCATTTCAGACTACCCATATTTCAAGTGTTCAATAGTTTCCTATGATAATGGCTACCACAGTATGAGCAACACATTTCTACATTAATAAAATAGTCAATTATTTGTCTTAAATGTTTTAAGTATGTAGTATAATACACAACTGTTTTTCTCCTAGAGATAACAATTTTGAGATAAAGTTTAACATAAAAAAAGTTTTCCTCTAAGGACTCACATTAAAATATAATCTTAAGGACTGGGGTTGTAGCTCAATGATACAGTACTTGCCTAGCACATATGAGGCACTGGGTTCTATCATCAGCACCACATTAAAATAATAAATAAATTAAATTGAATACACACAGGTATTGTGTCCATAAAAAATTTTTTTAAACATATAATCTAGGTTTAGTCAAACACAGAAAGCAACAAATCTCGTTGTTTTTGCCATTTTTGAGTTAGCAGTGGCTGCCTCTGGGTACTAAACCCTTTAGTTATTTCCTTTTTCTTTAATTCTGTTTATTTTATTTCACTATGCTATCATAGAATAACTAACATTTACTGAACACTTTTATGTCAGGCACTATAGAGTACACAAAAAAATAACACTTCTTTTATCTCTTTACTATTAGTGTTAGATAAAAGACCAATTTACTCAGGACTTAATAAAACGGACCTATTAATTTGAATGAAATCCATGCTATTGCTTGGATCACAATCATAGATTCCTAACTGGTTTTCCCACCTCTGCTTTTACTAGCTTTTTGTTTATTCTGAAGACAAAAGCCAGAAAAATTCTGGCAAATGTAAGTTATATCATGTCCAATGCTCAATATCCTCCAACAGCTTCCATCTTATTCCAAATAAAAGCCAAACCCTTAAAAAAAAAAAAAAAAAAACCAAAGGTCATATATCAGTGGTTCTTAATCAGGGGTAATTTGGGGCTCACAGAGACACTGGCACTGTCTGAAAGCATTTTTGATTATTACAACTGGGGCCAGAGAACAAGGATGCTACTAAACAAGTGTAGGGTATAACTTGAACAAACATACTTTGAAATAGCTCCCCAGAGGACTCTAATAATTACCCTCTGATGAGAACCACTACTGGAACTAAAATTAAGAGAAAAGAAGTCAGCATTAAATATCTTTTGTAACACTGTACATTCATAAGGAAAAAAATGCCTGGCCCTGAATGGTTTTGCATTTCACCTCCTTTCTTTAGACTGTAAATCCAATTCTTCAGGTCTTCTGTCTTTCCAAATCTCTCTTTGGTAAAAGCACAAGACCTACTCACTTCAGTTTAAAATCCTGAGTTCACTTTTCAACTAACAAGACATTGCCCCACAACAAAAAACTATCTAATTCAAAATGTCAACAGTGTCAAAGTTGAGGAAATTTACTCTATATGATCTGCCCCATTACCTCTTCACTTCAACATCCCTTGTGCATTCCTGCTACAGTAGGCTCCTTGCAGTTTTCTAGAACAGGTGTATGCTAGTTTATGCACTTTGCAGCTTGCCAGGCCTGGAATACTCTTCCCCTATTGGCACTATTCACCTCTTTCTGGTCTTTTCTATAGCTTCCCATATATATGTAAATTACCTTTGATTTTCAATGCCTTCTGGCTACACCTCACCTCTCTGGCCTTAGTCTAAAGATTGCTCAGCAAAAATATTCTATTCTGGTCAAACCAGTTAAGTCTCTGAGAAGCACAGTATACTCACTCCTATCTTTGTTCATGCACTTCCCTCTACCTGGAAAGTTCTTCCTTTTTCTATCGGCTATTTATATAAAGAGTTATTATGAACAAAACGGAAAGCATGGAAACGCTGGAAATATAACTTCCTTTCAAAAAACAGTATGGAGGAAATCAGTATCTTGACATTTTCTCTGATGCCTTATACTTCATTTCAGTAGAAAGCTAGAAAATATGGTGCTAACAATGAAGTATATTGTTGGTTTCATTGGGTACCTACATATCTTTTATTTCCTGAAGTTCTTTCTCTAGATAGCCCTCAAGGTGCGTCTAAGCTTAAATGTCACCTGTTTTGTGAGTCCTTCCCCAAATTCTTTAAAATCACAACTTACACATACACACCTGTCCCCCTTTCCTACCTTATTTTTCTCCCTAGCATTTTTTACCTAGCAATTTTAACATACAATATTTGTTACTTTTTTAATCTTGTTTTCTATCTCATACCATTTGACTGAAGTGCCACACAGGAAGGAATATTTATCCTTTTTTTTTTTCCACTGCTGCAGTCCTAGCTCCTAGAAAAATATCTGATACACAGGAGTAACTAAATAAATATTTGTCCAATGAAGTCAAATCAAATTCCTAAAGTTAGTTAACTTCCTCGCTGTGATATGTAATTAACTAAGACCTCAAGTATTTTCAATTAGTGGTCTTTAACCAGAGGTGAAAGCCAAAATAATTAATTCAGGGTACTTTTGCAACACATATATAGTCAGGGACAGCTTGCCCTAAAATTAAGTTTATGAAGTGTAGGGTATAACTTGAACAAACATACTTTGAAATAGCTCCCCAGAGGACTCTAATAATCACCCTCTGATGAGAACCACTACTGGAACTAAAATTAAAGAGACAAAAATTCAGCATTAAATCTCTTTTGTAACATTGTACATTCATAAGGAAAAAAAATGTCTGGTCCTGAATGATTTTGCATTTCAACTCCTTTCTTTAGATTGTAAATCCAATTCTTCAGGTCTTCTGTCTTTCCAAATCTCTCTTTGGTAAAAGCACAAGACCTACTCACTTCAGTTTAAAATCCTGAGTTCATTTTTACTCAACCCTATCAAATTTTTACCCATTATTAGTCAGCTTACAAGTTCTATTAATTTTCTTAACATCATCATCTTTAAAATCTAAGGTCTTGGGGCTAGGACTATGGCTCAGCGTAAAGCGCTCGTCGAGCACGTGCGAGGCCCTGGGTTCGATCCTCATCATCATAAAAATAAATAAACAAAATTAAGGTATTGTGTCCAACTACTTCTAAAAAATAAATATTAAAAATAAAATAAAATAAAGTCTAAGGTCTTGGGGCTGGGAGTCAGTAGTAGAACGCTCACCTAGTATGTTCGATCCTCAGCAGCACATAAAAATAAATGTATTGTGTCCAACTACAACTAAAAAATAAATATTAAAAAAAAAAAAGTCTAAGGTCTTAAATTCCCTGCATCTGAATTTGTAAAGTTTTCTAATTTTCCAGTTCCCAATCTAACCTATGTGTGGCTATGTTGAAGTAAACTAAATTTCCTTTGGTAATTGTACATCACTTTTCCTCTCAAAAACATATTCTTAAGCATTCATTTAATATATATTGACTATTTCCTACATGTTGAGCCTTTTTTATACATCAAATCCAAAGTTTCTCTTAATCGTTAGAGATAATAAATAAAAACTGAATGGTAATTATTTCTATAAAATGGCAGTCTTCTTAGTAGTACATCTACTTAAGTTTTATTTTGTGAGCACATTATATTCTCTACCATAGCTGGATTTTGCCTTTCTCTGGCAGACAGGATATCATTCCTTCAAGTATTTCATATAATGCTTTTTTAATCTTTTTAAATTGTTCTATGCTCTTTTTTGTGTTATTATCCTCCCTGGCAGGGACTTAACTCTAATAACTATCAAATTAACATTCAATTCTATTCTACATCTCTCTTGTGATTTTATCTAGCTAGCACCTAACATCATGCTTATGTCAATGAACAATCAGTCTTTTCATGTACTTCTCCAGGCAGCTCTTATATACCAACACATTTGAACACACTGAGAAAAAAATGGCCTCAAAAACAAGATGCAGCTGCACACACCGGTAATCCCAGCAGATGGGGAGGCTGAGACAGGAGGGAGGCTGAAACAGGAGGATCCTGAGTTCAAAGCCAGCCTCAGCAATTTAGCCAGGCGCTAAACAACTCAGTGAGACCCTGTCTCCGAATAAAATACAAAAAATGGCTGGGGATGTAGCACAGTAGTTGAGCACCCCTCAGTTCAATCCCTGGTACCCTCCCCCAGCCACCAAAAACAAGATGCATTACTGTAAAGATATACAGAACCACGCCATTAATCCACTAAATCTACATTACTAAACATCAAAAAAAGACCTCCACAAGGATGGTGGAATGTGATGGACATCATTATCCAAAGTACATGTATGAAGACACAAATTGGGGTGTCAAAATACTTTATATATACAGAAATATGAAAAATTGTGATATATGTAATATATTGTAATTTAATGTGTAATGCATATATACGTGTAATATAATGAATTGCAATGCATTCCACTGTCATTCATTCACTTATTTATTTATTTTTAAACCAATTTTGAAAAAAGACCTCCACTATACTGAGAATGTAGTCTTTGAAATAAGTTAAAATAATCATAATATAAATAAAAAGACAAAAATTCAAACCAATTTGAGTAACCTTTTCTGATCCTAAATGATAGTATAACAACACTGAAACCTAATAAATCACAAGCCAAAACAATGTTTGAAATAAGGTGGGACTGGCTTTTTCCATTGCCTCTTTACTTTTATGGATATGAAAGAAAAAAACGAAATGCATTCCCTCAACAATTTTAATAGCAAATGAAAGAGAATACTTACCATTAAAGCCCTGATAAGTATTCCTGCAAGCAGAGTGTGTGTAATCTATGAAGACATATTTAACAAAAAGGAATTAGTGCAATATTTACAAAAACCCAAATTTATAAATCCATCTATTAACACGATTTTTAAATGCCATTGACTCAATTATCTGAACAGCTGGGGCACAAATAATTACCAATATCCATTTGGGAAAACATGTATTCATGTTCTTCACTACCTAGCCAATGACAGGTTCATCATCCAAGTTATGCCAATATAAAAATTAGTTTGTAACACCTGATAACAGTCAAAAGAGGGGATTTAGTATTGATTTATATTAAGTAACAAAAGGGCAGACATATTATGTATCAAAAATGTAAAAATCAGATACATCTGAGAATTGATTCTATGTTAACAAATTGTTTTCAAAGTTAATATTTCTTTTATCACTTAATTTGCTCTCTAAAGATTTCAAGATTTTATCAGAGAAATGCATATTTGAGTTTGTGCTACATCTACCCAAGATGTACCATCACAAAAAACCATATTGCCAATTTCTTTGTCAAAAACTAATTTCACAAAGTTAAATTCTTTACTTAAGTTTACAAGTGATGAAAAGAATAGAATTCAATTCAAGGGTCATTTGGATACAAAAGAACACTACAACAGTACACAGGATTATATTCAGATAAACCCTTTAACTCAAATTCCATCTTGTAAATACAGCAAGGTGGCTGAGGATGAGCAGTGATGGGCAATTACAAACACTTTATAACTGTAGGCATATGGTGAAAAGAAATAAACAATAACAAAAGAGTTATTCTATCACTTTTCCCATACTTAGATTTGGCAGTTTTAACTATCTGTCGTATGAAAACAAAAGATCAAAAGTTCATTCAATGTTAAAGATCAGTTTTTGGTGGGATTGAATGCATACAATTCCTAGTGATTTGGTTTTATTTATAAGTGCCGGGTTACTCAGGATTAATTCCGTGTAATAATATAAACTCTTTCCCATGTCTCCTTAATGATGTCACTACATACCATTTTATCTTGATGCTAAGTCCTATAAAAGTTGGACAAGATTTGAGGACAACCACAATAATTCTACTATGTGACCCTGTGAACTGGCGTCAGAGATGACTGAAAGGTCTTGTAAAAATCCCGTTTATTTAATCAGTAAATCCAACACAGGCTGCTGTGTACTGATGTGAAGGGCGTCTTATGCTTCCTGTGCCAGAATTCTGATTGACTTAACACAAGCTTTAAAAAAAAAAAAAAAAAAAAAGAAAGTGCTTTGGTTCACAAATTTACTGCCTATTAGGTATTTACGTCTAGGTAGTTTAGGGGGATGAAATATCCCAGTTTGCTAACCAGGAAATAGACTGCTTCTCGTTCGGTATAAATATCTACCTAAATATGACGCCCTTCAAACTCATCTTGAACTAAGTCAACCAGGAACAACACCGCGTACAAGCTTCTGGAAACTGTATTTAGCAAGAAGTCACCCAGGTTGAGGATTAACTAAACGGGCGATCTCGGTCACCGCCCCTTGGGGCCAAAGCGAGCCACGCTGGGGCGGCCAGCTCGCCCTGCTGCCAGAGGCCGGGAAGTTGGAGGAGTGGAGGCAATCTGCACGCCCAGGGAGGCAGGGCGATTCCGGGCCCCGAACCCCGAGGCCCTCGCGCTCTGTGCTCTTCCTTCTCGGCACCGAGATCGGCACGGACCGTTCAGATCCCCGCTAGCAGTGGACACCCCGCGGACCGAATAGCGGCGCGCGGGTAGACAAGGAGGCCAAGTCTCGGCGCTGGGCCCGCGGAGGGCGGGTGGCCTCCGGGCCGGCAGAACAAAGCCCACACGGCCATCTTGAGACGGTAAACAGACCCCCAGCACAGGCCACCCCGCTCCCGCATGCCGCGACCACCAGCCCGAGGCGGTGCTTACCGTCCTCGAAGTCCATGGCGGAGGCTCCGGGCTGACGACCACGGCGGGAATAGTTGAGCTGCAGCCCGCAGCAAGAGCTCGCGACCCACCGTCCCACTAGACCAGTTCACGCGACCAAAAGCGGCGCTACCGGACAGGGAAGCCGCAGGCCACTGCGAGGCTGGGGGCGGGGCGGGCCTGCGCTGCCTGCCGCAGCAGCGCGGTCTGCGATTGGTTGGCGCGGGGTGATGGGCGGGCCTCTGCGTGGGGCGTGAAGCAGGGTCGCTGTCATGCTCTAAACACCCTGAGCTACCGAGTGTGACGGAAGGTGAAAAAGGAGCGCCAAAGACTGGAGGGGATTGCTGGAAAGTGAGCTGAGTGTTCTGGAAGGGCTGGCTGTGGCCCGCCATGTTTGAACCTGGCAAAAGCGAAAGGATCTGGTGGGAACACCTTCCTCCTGCCCGAACTAATAAAACCACGCGCCAACCTTCTGCTTTTTATTGGCTAGTGATGACCGATCAGAAAAATTTTTAAGTACTTCTCAAGTTTCTGCCTTGGAGACACAGAAGTCTGGAACGTGCGCAGAAGAACAGATTACTGAACAGAAAACAATTATGGAAATAGTCCAAATGATTCTGAATTTTAAGGTGCAATTAAAAGAACTGTAAAAGTTCTCAGGGTTAGATTTGTGGCACGAGTAATTCAGAACTTGAATGGCCCTCACAAACCCACACACACATATATTAGTATTGTATTATTGCCACTTTGGAAACAGTGTTAGGGACATAAGCAAAGTTACCCATGGGGCAATATGGGGGGGGGGGGCAGCTGTTTTGGTGATTCTGACCCTGGAATGTCTTGAACCTCACGTTAGAAACTTTTTTTCCCCACAGAGCAAATGGTGGCAACAATGAATTCATCACCACATAGGAAACCACCAATGAGACTTTGCTTTAGTCAAAGCGGGCAGCCTCCTTTGAACTGGAAGTGAATTGGAAGGAAAATTCGCAGGTATGTATTATTACTGTAGCTCCATATCTGAACAAAGCATTGTTTCCTTCTCATCATTTTCCTTCTCCACCTTGATTGACTCATCCTGTTCTCCACCCATTATTTGTTTTCTTCTTTTTACCCCTCCTGTACATGTTTTCTATTCACCTGAGCTGAGCATTTTTAAAACTGAACTCATAATTTCCCTCCTCAAACCTGCTCATCCTCCTTTATTCTTTCATCTACTAGTGGCATCATGAGCAACCACCCACTAATACCTGCCAGAAGGCTGCGAGTCATCCAGTTAACACTCAGTCTTCTCCCAGCCTCCCACCTCCAATCCATACTGAAGTCTTTCATCTATTCATTACCTCCTAAAGTTTTTTAAAGCTGTCCCCTCCTCTTCATCCCCACTACCATTACTTGAGTTAAAACTCTCATTATCTCTGTATGCATCTATTGCCTTAGCTTCCTAATTAATTTCTCTGTCCTTCAGCCTCTCCTGTTTTCAGCCTCCTCAGCCTGCAGTGTTCTAAAAGCAAACCTGAACATGTCATTACACATCTCTAGCATGGCTTAAGTCTAGTCAAAGCTCCTTAACCTAGAACATGTGCAGCAAGATCTGGCCACAGCCTGACCTCCACTATCTCCCTTTATTTTCCCCCTTCTCTCTCCCACACTATTCCTTTTAATTAGCAGTTTTAGACTACTGGCTTCCAAAACATCCCTGTGCTTTTTTATGCTACTGAACTTTTGCTCACATTGTTGTCTCTCCTTGGAACATCACCTGGTTAAATCAAGGCATCCTCAAAACACAGCTCAGGATTTACCTTTTCTAGGAAACATTTCCAGACATCATCCCTGCCCTCTTGGTCAGCACCTTTCAAGTATTACTATGCAAGTTATTCACCTACGGACTTGTTAAAACAGATTCACATTCAGTCAGTCTGAGATGAGGTCAGAGAGTATGCATTCCCAACAAACCTATAAGGGCGGCTGCTGCTGGTGGCTTTGCTCTCTGTTACAGCATTGTCTCCCATGCATCAAGTACTCTGGTGTTACAACTTTCCACAATCAAAGCTCTTTATTTATAGAATAGTCTTCTGGGGCTGGAGATATAGCTCAGTGGTAAAATACTGGATGAACACATATGAGACCCTCAGTTCAATCCCCAGTACCCCCCTAAAAGTCTTCTTGTATCCTTAGTACCAAACACATGTTTGCCAAGTAAAATTGAGCTCTCCACTCCCTGTTTTTAAATCTTTTTCTTGTTTTCATTTTTACCCACAGCTTCCTCTGGTAAAGGAATGGTCTTATAACCTAAAATCTTCAGATCTTACCATGACTAGAAGGAAATAAACATTGGGTCACTATATTTTATGTAACACACACACACACACACATACCCATCTCCCTTGAAAAAGAAAACTGCCAGACAAGGAATTCTTAACTCCAGAGGAAGCCTGGCCATAATCACATGGACAGCCAGGATACATATAGCTCTTTGCCCCTTTCTTCCTCTTTCCCAAATAGGAAATGTTCTTTCACAGATGGTCATACCCCAAAGATACCTTGCAGTTAATGCACAAGAGGCCATCAAGTTTTTCCTTGACTCACTTATTCAACAAATACTAATTGAGCACCACCTATATGCCAAGCATCATTTTCTCACTTCATTGTCATTGTTCACCCCTACCACCCCTACTGTGGAGAGTCTAAACGGGACTACCTGATTCCCACTTTGCTAGACTCACACACTTTTACCCTAAGATCTCAATCTTTTGTACAAAGTCATATGCCATTTTGTTTTTCATATAATTTACAACAGGTGGAAGCTGGAGGTGTGGCTCAGTTGTAGAGCACTTGACTAGCATGCACAAAGCCCTGGGATCAATTCCCAGCCCAAGACATAAACATACAAAATTACAACGAGTAACAGGTTCATAAATCCCAGAGCAACAAAGTCTAATGGGAAAAATAAAAGAGGGTTTTTGTTTTGTTTTGTTTTTTACTTTGCAGAGTAGCAAAAGATATGGGGGCTGAGATCAAAAACAAACTGCAGGGACAAGGAGGAAATAGAGGTCCCACGTAGGACCTGTTCCTGAGGGAGTTGTCAGAGAAGCTCCACCCCCGAACCTGAAAAGAACTCACTAAATGGACTCCTTGAGGACACAGAGAACTTTGTTCCTCAACTCTTAACCCTTCTGCCTATATAACTTTTGTTTCAACAACCAGCACCATCAGCTGTTCCCTGAACAAACTCTGTATTTTCACATTTCTGTGCCTTTGCTCAAATTATACCTTGCTGCTATTGCTGAGATAACTTGCTGCTTCCTTCTGTGTTTTAGGTTCACTATAAATGTGGCCTCTTTTTAAACCTCTCCCCAATCAGAGTCTCATTCACTTTATGTAACCTTATTAGCAGTTTCACAGTTGGATTCTTGTTATAGTGAGTGAGCTAGTTATATCTTTCTGTAGCTCCTTGCTTATCCTTTTTGAATGTGAAAACCCTTCTTTGTGCCCTTTAGGTGGCCTATACATAGCACACTGACACTACATATGTTGAGGGAGAGGAGCATTCGCTAAATCACTACTGAGAAAAAGACTTGTCTGAAATTGGTTGCCCAGAGATTCATCTGCACAAAACTACATTGGAGCTGGGGATATAGCTTAGTTGGTAGAGTGCCTGTGTCACATGTACATAGGTCCTGGATTCAATCCCCAGCACCACCAAAAAGCAAAAGAAAGGAAAAAGGAAACTACTACATTATACAATTATTTTGGAGAGTAACAGTAGAGTTGAGACCAGTTTTCACAATGCTTTCCTATTTTGCCTCCAAGTAATTATTATTCCCATGTTCTTTATGGAATCCAGAAACAGTTAAGGAATAAACTCAAGACTTAAGAATTACTGTCTTACAGCAAAGCAGTCAAACTTAAAAGTAATTCCCACTGAAGACTCGAAGGACTTATCAAAGGAGAGTTGGTTACAGGGCCATACAATGGAAAACTGAAATCAACTAGTATGATGGTGTGCGGTGGAATGTGTTTTATACATATGACAAGGTGTTTCTCCCAGGTTTTAATATAGAACTTCAAAAAGGTGTGGGAATCTCTGCCAGTTGAAAGGAATAGCAATAAAAATAATTAACCATTATTAAGCCCTATAATATAAATATGCTTTTAAAGGCACTTTACATATATTAACTCATTTTAGCCACCTGAAAAACCCTATGATGCAGTGGCTAATAACATCCCCAACTTACCAGTGAGGAAACTGAGACCAAGACAGGTAAAGCTACTTGCCCAACGTCACACAGCTGATAAAGGGTAGAGCAGAGATTCCAGCCCAGCCAGGCTGGTTCCAGAATCCAAACTTGTATATCTATCATTTTGAAGTATTTACTATGCTTTACTGAGCAGCTAATTGTGTTCCAGAAATTTTGATGAACACCCTGTTATGTGCCTTATTTCTGATCTTTACAATGAAGTAGGTTGTACCCTTTTTCAAAGGAGGAAAACTGAAGAGAAGTCAAATAATCTACCCAAAAGTACACAACAAGCAGTTACACGCTCCGTATTCATGATAAATATTATACAGTCAGGCATAGGTCTATTGGTATGTGAAGCCAACCTTGTAGACCCAATATCATCATCAGAGTCCTAGGTTTAAAAAAGAAATGACCGATGGTTTCACATCATTCTGCATAATGTGGTCAAAGAGAACTACTTAGGAAAAGAAGTGATCATGAATGCTTTGCCCTATGCTCCAGGCCTTCCTCAAATTAGAAAAACCAAACAGCTTTGTATGAATTTCCTTCCCAAGAAAGCAGGGTGAAGTTCCAAATGCACAGGTGCTTTCAAAATGTAACAGTTACTTTCCTGTCTCAGCTACATATTATATAAAGTATGCTCTTTTTGGAAAATGAGGTTAATTTTCGTTTAGGGATTCAGTTAAAACTATGATTTACTGCCATTCGTTTTATACTACTAATGTGTTTTAGTCTGCCACAAATTTTAATTGTCCAAGTAAATTGAAAGCAAGCTGGCTGTGACATCTGTCAACTGCACTGGGGTCTACAAGAAATCAAGTTCTTCCGTTTGGATGTCCCAGTCTTGTTGAACAGGTCAACCCACTTGGCCCTGTTTTTCCCAGCAAATAATGATCCCCATGAAAGCAAAGATTTCATCTTCGTATCGCCAGACCCCTAGAAGCATATCTGGCACATGGTAGGTTGTTGATGTGTGTTGAATAAATAAAAAATAAAAAGACCTACAGCCAGATCCTGTATTTATATAGTTCCATTATACATTAAGGCAATATCTAGAAATAAAAATACAGACATATAACATTTAAACACAAAGGTATGCAATTTAAACCAGTTGTAGAGTCCTTCCCGATGATATAGTTTACAACAGAAAAGGGCACAGTCCTAGAATAGCCAGTAGAGGGCACCATACACCAAATGTAAACAACAGAATTTGGACACAAGTTCTAGATTCTGGTGATCTGAAGGTTCTCAAATAAACACTATGGTAGAGAATACTCATGTGGGCCTATGTTCTGCAGGTACCTGTATTTCTATTAAAGTGTAATCATAAATATAAATGTTCCCATTTGCCTTCATTAGCTTTCATTTTTAGAGATGACTTTGAAAGCATGAAACAATGCAAAATGCTTATTTATTAGAATGATAAATTTTGAAAAGGAAAATACAGAATTGCATATGGAATTGGATCATTGCTATGTTAAAAATTTTTTAAAAGATAAAGTATAGAAATAAAATAGAAAAAAAAATCCAAAACATGAATAGTGATTCTATTTGTAATGACCTTTTCTATACACAGGCATGTTTTATTCTTCTACATTCTCCAAATTTCTTGAGCACTTTGATAATAGAAAATATGTATTTGACATAAAATAAGATGCTGTATTTATTAATGACTAGTATCTATTAAAAGTTGTCTTTAGTCAAATACTGTACTTACTATTGTGGAGACATAGTTAAGGTGGGGGATGGGGTGTTCCAGTGGCCATTTGAGTCACTGTGGAATCCAGGGCATTTTTTAGTAAGCACCAATACTCAAGCATCACTTCAAGGATTCTGAACACTTCAAGGATTCTGAACACAGTCATCAGTGTTTAACTATTTTCAAGACATTCTAAGAGGTGCTATTTGAAATAAATTATTTTGTGTTTTAGTAACTTGTACGTGAGAAAATGTCAAGTCTGTTAAAAGATTGAATAACCACACATTCCCTGATTGATCTGTTGAGAAATGGGAAAACAACTGCACCCTGAGTCAGGGCTGGTACAGACACGTGTACATCCTGCAGCTCTAAAAGCTGGCTTGATTCCCTGTAACTACCCTGCAGCCCTTGGGAGATAATTAGCTAATGACAGTAAAGGGCTTTTAAACTTGAAACATGTTGTATAAATGCTAAACACAGGAAATACACAAAGGATTTCCCCTGATTGCCAATACTTCTCAACCAGAGACAATTTGATGAATCTTTTGGTCAATTTCTCTTCTGCACCTAAAATCTTTCTAATCTGTCATCTAAGGGAAACAAAAGGAGTTATTTTTCAAATGACTTTCCTTCAAATCAAAGACCTAAGAAGATTACATCTTTCACTCTCATAGAAGTGAGATGCCTGCCTTAACAAAACACCACATTATAAAGTGGTTTGTGTGGATGTAGTTTAGGCAGTGGGCTGGTTTGCTTGTATAACTGAAGAAACACCCTAGACATCATCTTTTGGGGCTGTTTGTTGTTGTTTTGTGTTTTTGTTTGCTTGTTTTTTAAGATAAGGGATTCACTATGTTCCCCAGGATGAGCTCAAGTAATCCTGTCTCAGCCTCTTGAGTAGCAGGGACTTGAGTCACACACTACTATGCCTAGTTCATCTTTTGTTTAAAAGCAAATAATTGTGTGCATTCGGTAGAAAATCACATAGAATGAAAGAGCTCCAGTGAAAAATAGCTGGTTTTCCCCCACCTGGTCCAGTTTTAGCTTATCTGCAAGGAAACCTCTTTTTTATCTGGTGTGAGATCAATAATATTTACTTCCGGGCTAGGGATGTGGCTCAAGCGGTAGCGCGCTTGCCTGGCATGCGTGCGGCCAGAGTTGGATCCTCAGCACCACATACAAACAAAGATGTTGTGTCCACCGAAAACTAAAAAATAAATATTAAAAAATTCTATCTATCTATATTAAAATAATAATAATAATAATAATAGTATTTACTTCCACCGTACTCTATATCTCTTCTTCTTGGTTTACCAATGTAGTTGGCATTAGTAGATTCCACAGTATGAAAATGGACATGCATCACATCCTACCTTCCTCCTCTCTGCTTTCAATGCAACAATAGTATTTTATTTCCCCATAGGAACTAAACTTTTATATATATATTATATATATATATATATATATATAGTATTTTATTTCCCCATAGGAAATATGACATATAAAATATATAATATGTATACATAATATATATCATATGTACATATAATGTGTGCATACATTATGTGTTATATATTATATAATTGTCTATATATCATATATTATATAATTATATATAATATGTATATATCTCTATTATATGTAC
>NW_026000076.1:8955762-8970301 GCF_001458135.2 Marmota marmota marmota
ACGTCCTATAATGGCCATCTGTAACAGCTCTGACAAATGAACTCTCATGTATATCTCTGCCTGGTCTCATCTTTCATTTCTTGCTTACCCGCCTCTCTTCCTCACTTTCCCTTCATAGGCAACCTTCAAAACCTTGGCACTAATGTATTATAACTGTAACTGTCTCTGAGTCCCATCTGAAAATGTAACCAGCTTTGTGAGGCACTGAGGGCTCACTTCTGCATGCCTCCATTGAGTATCTTTAGCTGTGACTCAGCAAAGTTTCTTGTTTATGAGGGACAGCCCTAATCTCCCTTAGCAATTTCTGTCCATCCTTTCAGATTCTTGTCTTGTAAGCTGTACCTTCTATAAGGTCAGGCACCAGTGATCAAAAGGAGGCAGGTTAAAAGCTGCTGAACAAGGCTTTATTGAGATTCGCTCTGGGAGAGACCCTTCAGTCCAACAGAGCAGGTACTAGGGAATCACACCCAGGCTCAGCTGGATTGGAATTTTATTGAGTTTGGAGCAGGAAGGGAGGGTTTGGGACAGGAAAGGGAGGTTTTTAGAGTCTCTTGTCCTCCTGGGGTTGGTCGGGGGATCTTGCTGAGATCCATGTCCTTCCAGGATTCATCAGGAGAACCCCACCGATTGACAGGTGGTTGAGACACCATCACTGCTTGTTTGTGGGCACCTGATTGGTTGTTCTTTGGTCCACGAGCCGGTTACATGGTGCTTTGTTCCCTTAGCCACTTCAAATCGACCTAATACCTTATCAGTTAGAAAGTTCAATACTAGGATCTTCTTTTTTTTTTTTTTTTCTTAAGAATAATGGCAAATGTAAGCTTTAAAATTAAATTCCAAATTGTAAAAATTCTTCTTGAGGCTGAAATGAAATATTCAAAAATCTCAAAATGGGACTGGGGACATAGCTCCATGGTAGAATGTGTACTTGGCTTGCACAGACAAGGACCTTTGTTCCATCCCCAGCAAACACAAACACCCTGTACCGTCCAATGCACACACATAAAAACAACAGCAACGAAACAAATCTCAAAATAGTTTATACTCACAACAAATGAATGCCTAATAAGAATAATGAGATAGTCATAGAAAAGATATTTAAAGATAAAGAATAAGATTGGGGTTGTAGCTCAGTAGTAGAACACTTGCCTAGTATGCACAAGTAGCTGGGTTCTGTCCCCAACATTGAAAAGCGAGACAAAGAAAGAGAGATAATAGATGGTTAGTATAGATCTATTAATAGCATAGAAGCATTGGTATAACAAAAGTATTGATGGACAAGCTGGGAAATCAGAATATTGATTTGACTGTTAAATGATCTTTATGTACAACAATTTAGTTTACATTTCTAGATTAATTTTGTCATTGATATACAATATTTCTCAATGTACCAATGGAAACTCAAAAAACATGTGAGTAGTGGATGGACACTACAGCACATGAACACAAGTACATCCAGGGTTTGGATCCCATCTCTGCCAAAGTGAACTTTTACAAGTTTCATTCTGAGATAGTTTATCTATAAAGGGGGATAATAATGGTATGTTTCATAGGCCATTGTTGTGAGGATTAAATGAAATAATCCATTTAGCATAGTGCCTGACATATAGTTAGCACTCAGTGCTTTTATCATCATTCTGACTTTAGACAACCTCCTTTGCCTTCTTTAGGAGTCTCAACATCACAGTTACAAAGGGTCTTGCAGGTGTGTGTGCAATGTGCCTGCACATGAGAGTGTGATCTTTCTGAAAGAACTGTGCTTTCATTCTTTTTTTTAAAAAAAATATTTTTTAGATGTTGATGGATCTTTATTTTATTCATTTATTTATATGTGGTGCTGAGAATTGAACCTAGTGCCTCACACATGCCAGGCAAGCACTGTACCACTGAGCCACAATCCCAGCCCTGTGTTTTCATTCTTGTAGATTACTCATTTTGGTAAATGATATTCTAATATGAATGGTCAGTAAAGTTCTAATATATTTCTTTTCCTCTACATTTCCCACTTAAGTCACATTTTAAAACAAAGGTTTAAGATGGCATTTAAATTTCAGAGTCATGAGGACACATAAATACAGCAAATTCTGTTATCTAAGGCAATTTTTTCAAGGTGTCTTTTTAAACTCTAACTCATAGTTGACAATTTTCAAGGTACCTGAAATTTTGTCTGCACTCATCAGTAAAACTATACTGACCACTGTTTACATACTCTCTCTCTTTCTCCCTCCCCATCTTTATCTCTGTTTTAAAAAATATTTAAAATAAAATAAAATGTTTAAAATAAAAAAAATTAATGGACTTTATTTAAATTAACTGCTTTTCCACATTGTTAAAAAAATAAAACACAAGTTTTGGAAGAAATATTTGGAATGCATATATCTGACAAAGACTTGTATCTAAAATACAAAAGAATAAGGATACAACAACCTAATTTTTTTTTTTACAGAGAGAGAGAGAATTTTTTAATATTTATTTTTTAGTTTTCGGCGGACACAACATATTTATTTGTATGTGGTGCTGAGGATCAAACCCAGGCCACATGTACGCCAGGTGAGCGCACTACCGCTTGAGCCACATCCCCAGTCCCAACAACCTAATTTTTTAAATGGGCAACATATTTGAACAGATGCATAATGAAGCATATCAATGGTCAAATGCTTGTGATAGATGTTCAACATCCTTAGTCATGGAAATGCAAATTGAAGTCATAATGATATATTACTATGCATCCAATATAGAATAATTAAAATTAGATATATAGACTAGCTGGACCTCTAATACTGATAATAGGAAAATAAAATGGCATGACCTCTGAAAAAGTTTGAAAATTTTTTTGTGAAGTTTATATGTAAGAAAAATTAAAACTATGTCTATACAGAGACTTTTCCACAAATGTTCATAGTAAGTTTATTCATAGTAGCAAAAATTGGAAGCACTCCATATATCCATCAACAAGCAAATGAATAAATAATTGTAGTGCATCCACACAATGAAATTCTACTAAGTAATAAAAAGAAATGAACTACTGATAAAGGCAACAGCAAGCATAACAGCATGATTTTTTTGTTTGTTTGTTTGTTTGTGCTGGGGATTGAACCCAGGGCCTTGTGCATGCAAAGCAAGCACTTACCAACTGAGCCATATACCCAGCCCCAGCATAGATAAATCTTAAAAACATTATTCTAGGGCTGGAGATGTAGCTCAGTGGTATAGAGCTTGCTTAGCATGCACAAGGCCCTGGATTTGATCTCTAGCATCACAAAAACAGAAAAGAGAAGAATATTATGCTAAGTAAAAGAAGCCAGACTCAAAAAATGTACATTCTCCATATATAAAACTCTAGAATGTATAAACTAGCCTATAGTAATAGAAAGCAGAGCAATGTTACCTGGTGCCAGGAATAGAGATGGATTTTGACTTCAAAGGGGCATGAGGGCACTTTTTGAGGTAATGGAAACTTCCCATAGCTCTATGTGGTAGTTGCATGGTGGATACATTTGTCAAAACTTATCAAATTGTATACTTCTAAAGATTTAAATTTATTGTACATAAGCTATGTATTCAATAATTTAAAAGAATATAATTTATCATTTTAAAAAATTAGAGCACTGTGAAGATGTCACTGGAGAATTGAATATAATAGCAAAGAATAGGAAGTAGCCTAATAATAATTAATGAATGCTTAGAGAAATTATTTATGATGAATCAATACTATAGAACAAAATGTAACCATTACAAAGTTTATTTGAAATGGAACTTTATGACAAAGTAAAAAGGTAACAGTATGAATAATATGATCTCATTTGTATAACATATTTTGCATCATATTTTCCAGGGAATCTATACTAATCTATAAATTTGATAATTGGGAGCTTAACTATGAGGTGAGCCATTTACAAAGGGATTTTTAACTTTTCCATTTTTCAATGTTTAATTTTTACAATAAGGTAGTTAGTTTTACACACATAATCAACAGAAACAAATGATACTTTCATTTGGGAAAATTAAAAGATAATTAGGGATAGCTTTGCACACTCCAGGCATCATTATGAACATCTATCATTTTGTCATCTCCAAGTGGAGAGATATTGATTAACAGGGATTCCTATTTGATTAAATACCAATAGACAGGGCTTCACTAGATGTTGCATAAGAAAATATTCTGCTCAATTCTTCCAGCAACCAGCTGAAAAAACATGAAATGGAATTGTGGAAGGGAAAAATATAATGACTAGACTTGGCAAGGTAGGGGACTTCCATGCCTAATCACTTTTCCTTATTTTTTCTAAAAAACAGTTAATATTTTTTAGTCTAAAAACTGAGAGCATCTGTCTCTACATCCTTTTCAATGATACTTCCTGAAGGCAAAACTGACAAAGACCAGGGCATTGAAACACAGTTTTCTCTCCAGTCTTTAGAATCTTCTTGAAGAAATAAGATTTTATGTGGCAGTGATGGGGGAGAGGGTTAGGGATTGAACTCGGGGCCTGTAGCAAGCGTCCTAGCACTAAGCATCACCTCCAGCAGAAATGAGAATTTTGAGAACTCCAAGTGTTCAGACAAAACACAAAGATGCCCCTTTGCATAAGAGACGGTGTCAAGACAATCCTGAGAAACTCAGCTCAGTACAGCATTATTCTCTGGAGGGACTTTCAAAATCCTGTCATCTTCATGTGTCTTCTCAACTCTGCAATTAAATATTCTCTTACTGCCTTCTATAGTTTCCCAAGTCTAGACACTATAATTATCATGACAATTCTTCCAATGTCCTAATTAACAGAGAATGAAAAGCCCTAGAAGAAGAAAGTCAGGATCCCAGCAGTCACATCAGCCAATGCCAATGAGCAAATTAGCCAAATATAGAGGAGAATGATTCATCTGCTCCTCCACTTTCCTATCTCCCCTTGCTTAGCTTTTCTGTATCCTTCTCAAAGGAACATATCAAAAGTTCGCTTCTACTTTTTTCGCCTCCTTTTTAATCTTCCCATCCCACATGGCTCTGCATAGGCCCTTCCTGACCATCAGAATTCAGCAGATGGTCTGTACTGGACCAAGACATTCCAGTTTGCAGTATGTTTTTGAAAATTACTTTCTATGGATAAAACTACAAAGTTCTGCAGGACACTTTAATTAATTCATTTTTTTTTCTATTTGGATGGCTTGTACAACCTTTTTTAAAATTTTTAATTTGTTATATATGACAGCAGAATGCATTACAATTCGTATTACACATATAGAGTACAACTTTTCATATCTCTGGTTGTACACTAATTAATTCATTTTTATATGACAAACTAAATGTGGGCAACCTGAGCCTATTCAGACAGGACCCTATTTTTGGCTTTGGGACAGGAGGCTTTAAAGTATTAGTTCAGCCAAGCTTCCCCCTCTCTGCCTTATTAAATAAGAGGACCTGGTAAACTCAACAACAAAGCTGCTATGTAACCTTGTCAGTGCCTTCACCCTCACTGGCTACCTCTGTAGTGAGTCAGAAGATCCAGGGGTTGCCAGATGCAGTTTTGCTCAAGGTCAGGGCCACTTTTCATACAAAGGGCTTGATATTTACCGGCAGCTGCAGGATGTTTAGTTAGGAGCCAAAATTCCCCAGGAGTTTAATTCTGTGGGCTGAACTGCCCAGCCCTTCTGGGAACTCACACCCAATATCTTATTACTTCTGCCTATTCATTGTCACTTCTCTCTTTTCGGCTCTCATTTCCTTACTTCCTGTGTGCTTTTCTCTTTGTCTTTAAAAAATTTTGAAGATGTAGTGAAGGAGGTGGCACTCATGGAGGGGAGCAGAGGCTCTGAATAAATAGAAAAAGGTTCCTCGATTCTGTCACTTGTTTTACACACACACACACACACACACCAAGTACTCAGAGCCTTGTGAGAGCCTAGCGACCAGGACTCCTGGTTAGCCACCTAGCCACCTCTGGATGTCCCTTAATGCAGGATAACAGGAGATTCCAGCTCACCTCACTCCCCCACCCATTGTATCCTGTCCTTGTTCCCTTTCTAGATGAATGGATGCCCTTTCCGAGAAGCTGAACTGTTCAGAATGACTCAGGAGGTTATTCCTTTTGATAACAATATCATTAGTATAATATTAAACAGTTTACAGAGCACTTTTACCTCTGCACTTATCCTACTAAAGCCTCACCACAATCCTATGAGATAGCTTTAATTGTGATTTTTGTGTATAGATAAGGGAATTTGATTGTCAACTGGTCAAGGAAATCAGGCACGTGATGGTGCTGGGACTCAGCCTAAATGCACATCCCAGGGACTGTGTTATAAGATAATCACTTTTAGTACGAATTGCTATATCCATAACATCCAGGATCAGGGAAGTCATTTTGGTTGGGCTAGTATCTGTGCAAAAGCAATTGCTGAGTGGACCAGAGATAGATATCTGGCCCAAAGTGGTCTGTTCATCGTTTGGCTCATGCTTATGCCTATGTCTTGGGGCAGAGAGTTCTACTCAAAAGGCAATGCCAATGAGCAAAGTCCTTTACACTACCTCTCTCTGGCACTTGAACTGAAGAATTAGTAGTCCTATTGATTAAAAAACAAAAACAAAACTGGAGCAGGGGTGGGGGTAGGGGTTGGGGGTGAGGGAGTATTGGGGGGGAGTGGAACATTACAAAGAAAACAGAGAGATGACAAGAGGGAGAGTTTACTGGCCGTGAGAGAAACAAAAGGAACAGCCAGTCCCTGGAACTGCCTCAACACTGATCAGCTTTCTGGCTGCCATTTGTACATCTATGATAATCTTTTCTCTCCTGGAAGCCTTCAGCCTCTCTCTTTTCCTGGAGACCAAGGAACCCTTTCTACTCTTTATCAAGCAGTGATTTTTTACTGACTTAACCCAAAGCATTAGCCCATGTCAGGTACCCACCAGGAATATATGTGAATGACTATGAGAAGTGGCTGTTCTGATTTTCCTCTCTGCCCACAGAGAGGTTCTGTCCAAGCCAATAAACCCAAGTCATTGCAATCTCTCTGATTCAACTGGTTAGGCAGGGGACATGCAGGACAAGCTACTGAGTCCAGGTGTCTACTAATCTGGCTCTTTGAGGATCGGTTTTACAAAGATCAAAAATTCTGGCGCAGGGAATATACTCCGTAATAAGGTAAACATTTAGTTTTATTTTACAAACACTAAGATTGTGTTCCAAGGGGAACGATTCTTACAAATAAAAGGGCTTTTTCAGTAAGAGAATGCTTTTGAAATTCTGCTGCTGAGTCAAATCTGTTTTATAAACCCCTCTCGAGGCCATCTGTTGGGAAGGAGGGAGTCACACAGGACAGGGGGACTTTCTATCTCAGGGAAGCTCTTCTTCAGGAGGCTCTGTTTTCCACTCACTTATATCTGACAAAGGAAGTACAATCTGACAACACCTGAAACCAGTTTGTGTACTTTTGCCATCCCCCTGCCCCCCGCCACTTTACATTTTCCTTTTCTATTTCCCTTTAGCTGTAAGTTTTTAAATTAATCTGAGTCATTTTTTATTGTGTTCAGACTTGGGAGAGTAACTACTCTTCTGAATACATTTTACGTGTTTCAACAAGAAGCATGGACAGGAGAGCCCCCAGGTGTTTAAATCATGGCACTTCAAAAGTTAGCTGGTTCTGCAATCCTGAACATAAGCTCGAGTTTATAGCCATGCCTAGAGCTTTCTAACCAAGAACATCCTGACATGAAACAGAATAGAGAAAGTATCTGCACTCCTTCAAAGCTAACATGCAATCATTCAATCTCCAGTTTTTTTTGTTACCAGGGAGGTAGGGCAATGAATGAACCACACAGGAATATGTGTAGTTACAAATAAACAACAGGGGGAAGGGGGCAGGTGAAGGTGAGCCATTTAGTAACCCCTGGTGACATTTAAGTCAGGACACATATTTTGGTAAACAGTTTCTGTAGCAGAGGGCAATAAGGAAAAAGACTTTAGAAGCCATCCCCCAGTGTTTGCCATGGACAGAATTGTAAGGGAGAAGAGACACCTTAAAGTCACCCACTGAAGTGGGAAGCTCCTAGGATTATCCCCTAAGAGAAAAGTCACGTCCCATCATTACCCTAGGTACATGTATGACTGCACACATGGTATGACACTACGTCATGTATAACCAGAGAAATAAAAAGTTGTGCTGCAATTGTGTATAATGAATCAAAATGCATTCTGCTGTCTCATATACCTAATTAAAATAAATAAATAATTTTTTAATAAAAAGTCATGTCCTATTCCAGACAACTCAATGTTGAAATGGCTCTCTGTTTAGAGCCCAGTGACATGTTTATGGTCAGGCAAAGAAAAGATGCCTTCAGAGAGAGCCACATGGAGGAGGCACTGTCTGAACTGGAGATGGCCTGACTGGAGAAGAACTCTGCCTACTCACTGCTGCCTGCTTTTCCAGATCTCAGGATGCATGGTGATTCCTCTAGATGCTCTAACTTGACTCCTGATGTTAAATTATTTGCCATTGCTAAATTCTCTCACCTAATCTTGAAGCTGGTTCTCATTACATAGCTCTATCGTTGGGAAATTGTTTGATGTCTTCTTTTCTCATTAGACATGGAAATTCTCTGAGAATAGATTCCATATCTGTCATGTTCACTGACATTTCTCAATCACATAGCATAACAATTGGCATATAATGTACTCTCAGTAAATTTTTTTGAATGAAACTAAACTGATTTGGCTTTTCTACTAGTACATTGTGCTCCTTCAAAAGTTATTACATTTGCAATTATTTATCATAATTATATTATTTGTAATTATTTAACATCTGTTTTCCCACTAAACTCTTAGGTCTATGAAATCAAGAGCTAAGTCAGTTCGATACATTGACGTTTCTGCAGCATCTATCACAGTGCCTGGCATACAAATAATTGGCATAGATGTTTAAAAAAACATCGTTGAATGAGTGATTGCTTTAGTTAAGATATATAACCTCTATGACCTTCAGCTTCCTAATCTGTAATGATAATCATCCATAAGTAATAATGATGATTAAATTCCATGCATGGGTAGATGCTCAATTCATTCCATAAGTTACAATGGGCTCATAATTGTGAGCCCATAAACTTAAGTTTTGGGAATTGCCATAAGTATGAAAAAGCAGAACAAGGAATTCAGGAAAGTTATTTGGAATTTGGTCCCAGAAGCTCAAAGCTTAAATCTACAAAGGATCCATAACAAGGGTAAAGGAGTACATTAATTTTCTAGGGCTTCCATAACAAAGTACCACAGCCTGGTGGCTTACACAACAGAAATTCTTTTTCTCACTGTTGCAGAGGCTAGAAATCCTAGATCAAGTTGTCAGCAATGTTGGTTCTTTCGAGGTCTCGATCCTTGGCTCAGATGGCTTTTTCTTCTCTGTCTTCACACAATCTTCCTTTTGTGCATGTGGGTATTCTAATCTCTTCTTATAAGGACACTAGTTATATTGAATCAGGGCCCACCCCAATGACCTAGTTTAGTGTTCACGGTCATTTTAAAGATCCTACTCTCAATATTCTCACATTCTGGAGGTTAGGGGTTCAACATAAGGGAATGTAGCAAAAACAATAATTCAACCCATAACAGGGAGCACTGGAAAATGTGCTCCCCTTTCCTTCTAATTAAAAAAAAAAATTCATAAAAAACATACAGAGAAGCGTCTCTGTGCTGTATAAGTACTAACAGCGAACACCCAAAAGGACATTCAACCCCCAAAAGCAGCAGCCAATGATATGTATATGGAGAATGTCACACAAAAAATGAAATAAAATCCAGGAATCCAATCAGAAGCAGAGAATGTGAATACAAACTAATGTACAAGAAAAGAACTAAAAGATTGGTGGGTTTTCTATTTATTTATTTATTTATTTATGTTTGGTAGTTGTGTATGGACAGCATGTCTTTGTTTATTTTTACGCAGCGCGAAGGATCAAACCCAGTGCCTCACACATGCCAGGCAAGCACTCTGCCTCTGAGCTACAGCCACTGCCCCATATTGGTGGGTTTTGATGCTTGATGAAACATGGAAATTCAGAGGAGTATCTTCATTTATACTTGGACTTGACCCATTAATGTTTCTTGTTGTTATATAGCTTCTGATTTAGCATAAGTTATGAATACAACCATATACAAATGATTTAATTTTATTTCATTTTCCAAACCAGATTGTATTTAGGTATCTATTAATAATTTGCATAAAGAATTTTTGTTAATTATATCACTATTTTTTGGTACCAGGGATTGAACACAGGGGAGCTTAACCACTGAGCCACATCCACAGCCCTTTTATAAGAATATATTGTTTTAGTTGTAGATGGACACAATACCTTTATTTATTTATGTGGTGCTGAGGATCAAACCTAGTGCCTCATACGTGCTAGGCAAAATGCTGTACCACTGAGCCACAGCCCCATCCCTCCCCAGCTCTTTTTATTTCTTATTTTGAGACAGGGTCTTGCCAAGTTACTTAGGGCCTTGCTAAGTTGCTGAAACTGGCTTTGAACTTGTGATCCTCTTGCCTCAGCCTCCTGACCTACCGGAATTAGATGTGTGCCAATGCACCCAGTTAATTATGTCTTTTAATTTAATTTTATTGTATCATGTAATCTGTCTGACACAAAAGAAATTTAACAGGGGTTCACTTGATGCTTGAACTATATCCCTTGTGGCTTTGAAGCTTACCTGTTTTTTTTCTTTTTTCCAATCTTCTTTCCCCAACACTTCTCCTCCCTGATCTCTTCTTTTCCCTGATCTTCTTCCTGATCTCTCTTCCCTAATCTCATTTTTTCTGAATCACTTCTATAAAAGCCCCTGTTCCTGCAGATGGGCAGAATCACAGCCTTTGGAATAAGAGCCCTCTGTGTTTCTCCTTTGCTAGCAAAGCAATATGCCTTCTTTTTTCTTTTTCTCAAAACCGTGTCCTCGTGTCCTCATTATTGGATTGGCATCAGGGACAATGACAGAGCTTTCAGCAATAGGAAGATTAAAATTACTTCCCAGGGGGCTGGGGTTGTAGCTCAGTGGTAGAGCCCTTGCCTAAGGTGTGTGAGGTATTGGGTTTGATCTCCAGCACCACATAAAAATACTAAACAAACAAACAAAAAATATATATATTTTTTTTTTCCTCTTCCCCAAACTATACTTTTAATCAATGGCTTGTTAAGAATGCAGATTTCTGGAGCTCTGTCAAAGTCAGATTAAATAAGTTCCTTGGAAAAAAAATTTTTTTTCATAGACAATCTTCTGGTAAGGGTTAATAAATTTTAAAATACAGACAGCCTTATAAGAATAAAATAAATGCTTTCCTACAAACCATAGGAAAACAGTGACCTAGGTGAGAGAGAAGATCAAGAAATCAAAAGTAATTACAACTCACAAAGTGCTACTATGAAGGACAAAGATGGGTAGGCCTAGGAAAAGTAATAAACAAAGTTTTTTAGACAATCCCTATGTGTTTTGCTAAGAATGGGTGACATTAATCTACTTCCTATATTTACTTCTCACATTAAGAAGATGAGGCAAATATATTATCATCCTCATTTGCAGTGAAGAAAGCTTAGACACAGAATGATTAGGCTGGAACAGAGAACAGAATCAAAGTCTGACTGAAGCCAGAACCTACACGTCTTCCTTCTACACTAGGGAAAAGTTTTCAATATGAGGATTTAGGGACCATGAGGATAGAAGTGTCAAAAGAGGATGAAAGAAGAGCAAACACAAACTTCTCATTTGGGAGGAAAAATTTAGTACATTCCTTTTGACATGTGTGCTGGAGGCTGTCAATGGTAAGGGAGGATACAGATGTCAAATGCCCACCCCAAAACATTTGCCCAGCTTCACAGATGCAAATCTTATCTATGCAGGAAGGGTTGGGGCTCAGCCCTGGGTGTTCCTCCTTTTGGAAAGCTTGTGCAAACAGATCCTACTCTTAAAACTCAACATGAGTCAGGTCTTTCTCTAGAGCAATGGTTCTCCACCCCATCAGACTTAATTCCCTTTTCTTTTTATATATTTTTTAAATTCCCTTTTCTTACAACAACATATTTTGTAACACTCTCTTCACCATCGTAAAACTAAACACATGGATAACATAAACTATCTACATGATTTCAGTGAGCAAAACCCCACTTCATTTAGGATGACCACGAATGCTCATTCACCTGGGATTGAGAAGTTTTCTGGGCCACATGACTTTTAGTACAAAGCCTTAACTACAATATAAAGGAAAAATAAAAGAAAAATTAAAATAAATTAACAAGTATTGGAAGTCTTTGCTTGTGCTGGGCTCTATTACAAGACAAAGTAAAATATCGGTTGCTTATATCTATTTACAATGAATGAGTTAGACTATAAAACCTAAGTAAGAAATACAAAAATATGAAGAACAAGGGTGTACAAAACACTAGAATAAAATCTAGTATTTAAAGAAGTAATAACAGACTAAATTTATTCATATAAGAGAAGGGAAAGTGTCCATTTCATTTAACTAGTGCTGGAATAACATGCAAAACAAATTACACAATGTCAAAGCTGAAAAAATGAGGAATCTGAGATCCATGATGATGAGCTGCCTTAAGAAGTGAGTTGGCCGGTAATGAATTGTCCTTCACCATACTTGACTTTCGAATGTCCCACCAAATGAGGTTCATGTAGGTGGAAACAGAGACATAGTGTAATGCCCAAATCCATACTAGTGGGACTTGTCATTAATATAGGATCTTTCTATGACACTATAGACTATTACATGGGCAAGCTAGCATCTCTTTTCTTGAAAACCCTCACCACTTTGAGGCATTTATACAGTACTTAAAAAGACCCTGGGGACATGTACTTGAATGGACAAGTGTACAGATTGGAAAAGA
Source organism: Marmota marmota marmota (assembly GCF_001458135.2). Classification (NCBI taxonomy): domain Eukaryota; kingdom Metazoa; phylum Chordata; class Mammalia; order Rodentia; family Sciuridae; genus Marmota; species Marmota marmota. The sequence goes on from NW_026000076.1 coordinate 8,968,628, forward strand.
GTCACTCAAGAGTTATAGAGGTTATGGGGTAGAGCTCTGAGGACAGCATCAGTATAACCCCAAAATAACTTTGTTATTGTTATTTTCATATTATGAATTTCTTATCGCAGCCTAAATTTGTTAAAATTCAGGGTAGGTAATATGAAATATTTTTAAAACAACTGTTATTCATAAAACTCAATGAGATTGATTCTAAATCTATTGAGAGGGATGTGGAATCTTCTGTGTTGCATATTTGCACATGAAAGCTACAAATGCAGGCAGATGCAGGCTCAACATTCTGTGAGTCAACTATCATGAGCAGGCATTATAGTAAATGATATGCTTGCTGAAATGGTGAACATTTCTTCATAAAAGTTCCAACTTGAGTACAATCTTCCCTCCCTTTAACTGGTGACTGCATTCAGAGTGTATGTAAAATGCAGTTCTATTTTAGGTTTGAAGATTATAAACAGGTTTTCTACCTACACGAACCTCATCTGGTGGGACATTTCAAAGTCACACTTAAAGAGGTTCATTATGGGCCAAGTCATTTATGGCAGCATCTCTCTTCCTTCTGGTCTCTGACCACTAAATGCTAGTTTTTCCCACTCACATATTTCCAAATGGCTCCAGTGGAGAACTTTTCTCTGAGTGTCCACATTGAAATAAGGGAATCCCAAGTGCTGATAGAACCGAAGGCTTACTTGTAAAGTAGAAATAATAGTATCTGCCTTGCAGGAAATTATAAGAATTGAAATGAGATCAAATATAAAAGTGCATGATACAATGCCCAGGCCATGCTAGTGAATGAATGGTAATCATCCTAATGTTTTATTTTTTATTCCTTAAACATCTCAAACTTACTCCCATCTGCAAGTCTTAGAACTTTCCACTCCCTCCACTTGGAATGTTCTTTCCCAATCTGCCTCCTTATCATTCAAGTCAAGCTCAGAAGTCCCCTCATCAGAGATGCTTTCCATAACCGCCTAAGCCAGAAGTTGTGTAGACCTTATTCATCTTCTGCTAACTTTGATAAGTCCCTGGAGAACTGATATTTATGAACAAGTATATGGTAGGCACTTCCTTTATGCAAAGCAAAGCATAGAGATTAAAAGACCATTTCCTGTTGATCTCACTTCTGCATTGACCCTGAGGAGCTTGCAGGGCCCCCTCCTCTCAAGATGATTGAACCTCTGGGTCTTTGGAGACTCTGGGCTAGCTCTCATAAAGAAAAGCCCAACCAAACTGGCTGCAGGGTGCCTGAATCCTCTCCACCTCTTTGGGGAGCCCCCACTCCCTCCTGGAAGGAATGAGACACAATGAATATCACTGTGGGAAGAGGTACTGGAAAGAAAAAGCATGCAATGGAGGAAAGATAGCATCTTCAACAAATGGTGCTGGGAAAACTGGAAATCCATATGCAACAAAATGAAACTGAATCCCTTTCTCTCGCCATGCACAAAAGTTAATTCAAAATGAATCAAGGAGCTTGATATCAAATCAGAGACGCGCTGTCTGATAGAAGAAAAAGTTGGCTACGATCTACATACTGTGGGGTCGGGCTCCAAATTCCTCAATAGGACACCCATAGCACAAAAGTTAATAACTAGAATCAACAAATGGGACTTACTCAAACTAAAAAATTTTTTCTCAGCAAAAGAAACAATAAGAGAGGTAAATAGGGAGCCTACA
>NW_026000076.1:8973624-8977845 GCF_001458135.2 Marmota marmota marmota
TTTTTTTTTTTTTTTTTTTTTTTTTTTTTTTTTTTTTTTTTTTTTTTTTTTTTTTTTTTTTTTTTTTTTTTTTTTACGACTAAAAATTTTTTAAAACATAGGTTTAGATTAAGATATCAAAAGCACTTCTAGCATGAACATTATTTGACCTCAACTTGAATTTTACCATAAAAACTAGACTTAAAAGAAACTATTTCTGATCTACTCTATTTATTTGAGAGTTTTTCTATATGTACCAGATTTGAGGCTACAGTGCATGCATAGGGCTGAGTTTATTTAAGGTTTATGGAGTGAATCACTGAGTCTATGTGTATGAAGATTTGAGAATCCTCCTAGAAAAAAGTTTATTTCAATGTAAGTGAGAGTTTGGTTTAAAAACAATGTCTGAAGAATTAGAAGAGAAAAGCAATTTTTAAAAATAGCTCCATGCCACCCATAACGTTCACAGACCCCATTTGCTCCTGTCTGAGAGCCCAAGAGATGGGGCTGAAAGTGAAATGGGTGCAATAACATGTGCAGTAATGACACACCTTTTTTTTCTTGTCTCCCACAGAGGAATGCAGTGCATTGAGCGTGGTCTAACCCAAGAGGAAGAGAATTCCAATACTGTTTTATTATTTTTAAAATTTTTTTGTTTTATTTTTTATTTTTATATGGTGCTGAGGATGGAACCCAGTGCCTCACGCATGCTAGGCAAGCACTCTACCACTGAGCCACAATCCAGCCCCTCCAACACTGTTTTATTTGGGAAGCTGTGAAATCAGTATGGGAGAGGACCCTGGGGATGTAGTTCAGTGGTAGAGCACATGCCTAGTCCACATACAGCCATGGTTTTAATTCCAAGCACTATGAACAAACATGACTATAATTTTCTTTGGAGAGGCTGCGTCATGTCAACTCTTGGTTCTTATAAGCTGGTAATAATCAGAGCTCCACAGAGTGTAGTCATTACATTTTCACACCTTTTGTTGGGTTAAACTCTAATTGGTGCCTGGGAACGCTTGCTGTGAGATCAGAAGAACTCTGAAAAAAATGTGATAAGAGCAGAAATGGGAAGGGGAAGCTGCTAGCCACTTCCCTCATCTCCAATCTTCGGGTGAAAATCAAAGCAGAGTACCCTGGTTGTAAAGTAAGAGAATATATTCATAAGCACCTTAAGAAATTCTACACAGCGGGCATGCAACCCATCATTCATATATATATTTCCCCCCTGCTTGTAGGTGCATTGCGGCCCTCCCAGGTATCCCAGCCTACTGCTGCCAAGGAATACGTGAGTGATAAAATGTCCAAACCTTGAGTCCTCCAAGTTCTTTATTTTTGATTGTTGAACAGTGTGCTTGGGGCATTTGCAGTCGTGGAGTTGAACACCTATACCTTACACTAAGCGTCATCATATTAAATTAATCCCATTGTTCCCCTCAGCCCAGGTCCTTTGGATCCTGCTTATGTCACTTAAGCATTGAGGATATGTGGGTTAGTGTCCCAAAGGGAAAATGACCAGAATTCAGAGAAATCCCAAGGGCTAGTGACTTTGCAGAAGCCACAAGGGAAGGGTGAACACCTAGGCAATGGAAACGTCTTGTGTCTCTGGATGAGAGAATCCTGTGCTGGCCTGCAGGAAGGGAGCAGTCCTCTATTCCCTCTCTCCATTTGGATCTCCCGCTGGAGCTCCTCAGGTCCAGACCCAAATAGACTCCGAGGCCACTTGGCACACAGTTTACACAGGTCTTCCTCCCTTCCTAGAGCAGGATGGAGAGTGGATCTAGGGGACCACATGAACTTTTCCAGATCATTAATTAAAATGTAGAACATTCAAGACCATAAATGGAGATCTTCAGCACAACACTATAAATTTTATAGTCTACCCATTGATCTATTAATTTAAAACATGCAGTTCATTTGATATATCATAACCAAGAAAATTATTCTATATTCTTAACACACTGATGCCTCTTTCTTCTAGTGCTTTGCTTTTTCCCCCAGATTTCTTGAAATGGAATTCACTCATTGCAGTGTATAAATCATTGTATGTGTCCACTGTATACTGTAATTGTGGGAACCTCTTATGTACAGCTGGAGGGTCAGATGTACAAGTCACAACTTTGGGCTTGCAATTGGCATCAAAAGGGGGCAGAGGTAATTTTGTGGAACTGCGTCCTTGACCTATGGGATATGACACTGTCTTCAGGTAGGCAGGGTCAGAATTGAGTTAAATTATAGTCTACCCAGTTGGTGTCTGCTGGAGAATTGCTTGGTATGCCCAATCTGGTGTTGGAAGGCCCATGTGTAAGAATAGGGAAAACACTGGTTTTTTTTTTCTATCTTTATTAGCATCTTTTACTAAGGATTATGTTTTCAGATTCACCCACATTGCAGCATACATCAGGGATATTCCAGTGTATGGATATACCACATTATTGAGTTTTTCCACTTTGGGCTGTTATGTAATGTATAATGCAGCTATGAAATTTAGGTACAAGCTTCTGTGGGGGCATATGTTTTCATTTCTTTTAAGTATATACTTAGAAGTGGAATTTCTAGGTTGTAACTCTATTTTTAACCTTTTCAGGAACTGCCAAATTGTTTTTCTAAGTGACAGAACCATTTTACAATTCTACAAGCTCTGTGAAAATGTTCCAATTTCTCTACTCATACCCTGGCCAACCCTGGTTTTTTTTTCCCCCCCCTCAGGGCCTCATGCATGCCAGGCAAGCACTCTACAACTGAGCCACATCTATAGCCACCACTAGTGTGTGTGAAGGGATATCCTGCTGTGGTTTTGATTTGCGTTTCCTTGATAGGTAAAGATGTTGAGCATCTTTTCCAGGTTCTTGGCTCATTTTTTAATTGAATCATGTGTCGCCCCACCCCACCCACAGCAGTTCTTGAGATTGAACCCAGGAGCCCTCTACCACTAAACTATATTCCAGTCCTTGTAATTTTTTTTTTTAATTTAGAGAAAAAGTATTACTAAGTTGCACAGGTTAGCTTTAAATTTGCAATCCTTCTGCTTCAATTTTCACAGTCCCTGGGATTGCAGGTGTTCACCACCACATCCAGCTTTGTGTGCATGTTTTATTTTTTATTAAATTGTAGCAGTTCTTCATATGTTTTAGATACATTTTAAATATATGATTTGCAAATTTTTCTCCTATTTTGTGGGTTGTCTCTACCCCCTTTTTAATGATGTCCTTTGAAGCACCAAGTTTTTAATTTTGGGATGTCCAATTTATCTATTTTTTTTCCTTTTGTTACCTTTGCTTTTGAAGTTATATTTTAGTGCTGGTTTTATTTTATTTTATTTCTTTGTGGTGCTGGAGATGGAACCAGGCCCTTGTAAATACTAAACCCGTGCTCTTCCACTGAGCTATATCAGAGCCTCTAGTGCTGTTTTGAGAGCTATTTTTTTCCTAGCTTCTTGTTCAGGGTTGGAAAAATAGTTCTGGTTTTTCTTTCCTGCCCCAAATTGCTCAGAACAGTAGAAGCTAATATTTACTGAGTACTTAACTGGCTGCCGGCTCTTGTTAAAGAGTTCCAAGAGCTTGGGTAAGCAGCCCAGGATTTCAGGGCTGGTAGGGGTCAATCCAGCTAATCTGTCTCCAGCTCTCAACTGTTTCACTGTCCTACTGAAAGTATCTCCCTTGTCTTGACATTTGTTTCATTTTTTGCAAGAGGAAACGGTACATCTGCTGTTGGTGTTGGACAACTCAGTCTGCCTATGTTCTTTGTTCCCTGCCCTTCCCTGAGGTGAGTGCCCTGCCCCACCCTTCGAGGACTGCCAGAGTCTACAAAGTCTCCAACACACACATGGATTCATCCAAAAAGGCAAAACAACACCCTCCTTCATGACAGAAGATTTAAAGCCCTGACGCCACAACTGCCGCCTCTCCTTGACCCTGGTCTCACCTGACCTGTGCTGAGTCTGTCCTCGTGGTGATGTCTGGGCATTGACATCCAGGGGCAGCTCTGACACTCCCAGGAATTGAATTCCACTTTGTGGCTTGTTTTAGAACCCACACCAAAGCTCCCAGGTTTAAAATACTTCACCTGTCAATTTGAATAAGTATCATCTTGTGGGGCAGTAGAGGACAAATCAAGTTAGAGCAACTTCTCAGTACTTCCTTTCCCTTTGACAGTATTGACTTTTGGACTTCACTTTCTGTGTGTGTGTGTGTGTGTGTGTGTGTGTGTGTGTGTGTGTGAGAGAGAGAGAGAGAGAGA
>NW_026000076.1:8978170-8987088 GCF_001458135.2 Marmota marmota marmota
AAGAAAAAAGAAAAGAAAAGAAAAAGAAAGAAAGAAAGAAAGAAATACCACTGGATCGAAAAAAAAAAAAAAAAAGATGTGTTTTGGTGGTCATAAACCAAAGGGGGAACACAGCAAGGCTTGTCTGCTCAGATTCTTCTAGCCTCTCTGTGTAGCCTTCTTATTTCTCAGTGTAGGTAGAACACCTGTTACATGAGAAGCTTCAGGGGAAAAGAGAGAAGGTCAGAGAGTGACATTTCTAGGTTTTATGACTTGCTTTGCAGAAGAAAGGACAGGAGACAGGAGGGTGGAGAAGGTAAGAAGTACCTTGCCTCTGAGACCCTTCAATGTTCTTCAGTTCAAAATACTCTGCACGCCATAGCACCATACTGTAGGATATAGTGTTCTGAACCCCAGCACCTGTTAACTTCTCTTTTTCTTAGTTATGGAGGAGAGTCTGGCCTATGTCCTTCTCAGACCATCTTCCCATCAAGGGATCAGAATTTTTGTTTTCTAAATATATCCACACATATTTTCCCAAGTTCACATACCTCCTGAACACTGATAAAGGAGTATCCAGACTTTTTTTTTTTTTCAAAATATTTAGGTCAGCATTACAAAATAATTCACAGGAGAAGGACCAACAGTTGTAACCCTATCTGAGTAATCTCCCCACTTCTTCTACATGGGGAAAGGTGGAGGCAAGTGGAAAGGACAAGGACTCACAATTTAGGCTTTTGGGGGGTTCCTCAAATCACTGCTTTCTTGCTAATTCTATCTTCCCAGGCCTCTGCTGTCCTCCTCTTAGGTCCTCCTCCATGATCCCCTTTTTAGTGTTCCCGTATCTTTGCCATAGAAATCTACTCCACTCTGCCCTATTCCCATAAAAGAAAGTGGCCCTCATTGCTGCTGTCTTTTCTTGTTAAATCCAAAGATTAATGTTTTGGCTTTCTGATGGATTTTAGAAGTACTTCCCTCTGCCAGCCTCAGCCACTCTGAGGTAGGAGGAAGGTGGATTGGTCCTAGAGTGGAATGTTCAAATTTGTTTACTCTGGGACAGTGAAGACTGTTGGCTCAGACAACTTTCCTTATGAACTACCCAAAGACAAGTATCTCTCCCCAAGACCATTATTATCTTTCAAAAACAATGCAGGTCAGTAGAACAGGCCAAAAAAGAAATTTTCAGCCAATTAATATGATCTTCATCTATTCCTATTATTAAAATTTTGGCATTTTATTGTGGTGAAGGAGTTTTTGTTTCCATTTTGAATCTATTTCATTGAAAAGGTCCCTCATGAGTTGAGATTTATTGATTTTTGTTTTTATTTTTTATTTGGTGGTAGTCCTGGGCATTGAACCCAGGGCTTCTCACAGGCTGGGCAAATGTTCTACCACTGAGCTATTTCTCCAGCCCCTTTTAAAATTTTACTTTGAGACAGAATCTTGCTAAATTGCCCAGGCTGGCCTCAAACTTGAGAACCTCCTGTCTCAGTCTCCTGAGAAGCTGGTATTACACCCATGCACCATGGTGCCCAGCCTACCACAGAATTTTTTGATCCCCACATCTCTTCCCATATGGGGCAGTAATGGGAAGGATCTAGCTTATCCTGCTACAAGAACAAATAGGAATTTAGAAGTTTGTATATAGAAGTAGCAAGATAATTGCAACGGTTCTGTTTGTTCATTCAGTGCCTTGAGTTGTAAAGTGTCCTTAAAGAAACTTTATATTCTTCATATTCTTCAATTTCAAGGGAAATAATGAGATTCCTAATTAACATGCACCTTTTTTGTCTTGACTCTAAAGACCTCTTCTTCCAGTTCACTGTTTGCAAGATGAAAGGAACTGATTAAAGATTTCAAACAGATTCTTGGAATCCAGTGTAATTCACCTAATGTCTACTGAATCTCTGCTACGGGGAGGATTGAGTGGTGAAAATGCAATTTTGTCTCCCCCAGGGAAAAATTCTCATGGCTTCTACACCCTTGCTTTAAGAAATAATATGCCAGAACAAAAGCCCATACAAAAAATACTATTTCTTTTGCCATGTCAACCTGACGGCAAAGGAAGAAAACATTTTTCCAAAATGGTTCATCCTAAAACCTATAAGCCCTACTGGGGATTTTCATGGGGTAAGTAGCTTGTTGGGGTTCAAAAGTGTATGGAAATCGTTCCAAATTTCTCGTTTTTCTCTCAGTAGTGACTTCATTTAAACTGGGCAGTGACAAAGAAACTTCTTCAAGGAAAAATAAAATTGAAAGAAAAAAAAGAATTTAAACAATAATTGAGTCTCAACCATATTTCAACTGGAAATATGAGCACATAAACAGTGCCAAGAAAAATGTGTTTGAAAAGTCGTTGGAAAAAAATATCACTTTTCCTCAAACTATTTCAAGTGAGAGAAATCATTCATGAGAATCTAAAAGGGAACAATTTTTAAGGGATAAACACAGCTATTTTACTCCTGGGTATTCAGAAATACTTTAGTTTACCACTCATACTGTCCTAAGAAATCATCTACCTCCACTAGAAAATTCTGGGCATAGGCAAATTAACCTGCATTATAACATAAAACATTATTTTCCAGAATATTCCCAACCCCGCTGCCACCTACTAGACAGTACAGCCAAGGTGCTCTACCACTGAGCTATACCCCCAGCCTTTTTTTACGTTCATTTTGAGACAGGTCTCACTAAGTTGCCCAGGTTGACCTTGAATCTGCAGTCCTCCTACCTCAGCCTCCTGAGTTGCTAGGATTACAGATGTGTGCCACCACTCCTGGCTAGAGTAGCCTTTTTTATATGGCACATTATTATGAAACATTCTAAGTTCTCAGATGCATTTGTCCTTCTACCTTCGTTTTAATGTCAAATCCTAAATGGAATTTGCATCACCACACGTAACAGACAAATGCTTTAGTGGTAAGCCATTCTTGATGAATTCCCCTTCTCCATTTACTTAAAATTCAAATTGGTTGGGTTGGTGTGCTTTGGGTTTCACATCTCAGAAAATGGTGTCACATGCTACTTTTATTATTATTATTATTATTATTATTTAAAAACCCTGTTAATTCTTTTTTTAAAAATGTTATTGTATTTAAAAAAAATATCAATGAGTCAGAATCCAAGTCTTCCTCTTCTATCTCTATTGCTATTGTCCTGGTCCAAGCCATCAGCATCTTGCAGAAGGAACATTACTACTCTAGTCTCCTAAAATTTATCCTCTTTCGACCCCTGCTCCCCTAAAACCCATCCTTTTTATTGCTGCTAGGTTAAGCTTTGAGAACTTAAATTTATTCATTTGGTTTCTGACCCTCTTGAAATCTTCCAGTGTCTTTCATCACACTAAAATAGAATGCAAACATCATGCCACTGTCTAGAAGACCCCACATATTTGACCTGCTTCTTTGACCTCGTCTCATACCCAGTATTCTTCACTTACTATCCTGGCTTCAATATAACTCTTGTGCTTCTCTAACCCAAACATCCAACTTGTTTTAAACTCAGCACCCTTCAAAGGCCTATGTCTTAAAGGCTTGGTCCTCAGTCTGTGATGCTGCTGAGGGGTGGTGGAACTTCTAAGAGGTAGGACCTAGTGGGAGGAAGTTAGGTTACTGAGGCACACCTTGGAAGGGGACTTTGGGACTCCAACCCCCTTCTCTTCCCTTCTTTTACTTCCTGGCTTCCTCAAGGTAAGCAATTTGCTCTTCCACACTCTCCCTGCCATTACATGCTGCTTCACCACAGGCCCCAAAGCAATGGGGTCAACTGATCTTGGATGATACCTCTAAAACTGTGAGCCAAAACATTTCCTCTTTTTAAGTTGATTACCTGGTTATTTTGTCATAGTAATGGAAAGCTGACTAAATGGTGTTTCCTCTTTCTGAAACTCCCCTCTCTAGATTCTTTCCTTATCTTTTCTGCCCAGTGTGTAGTCCATAAACCAAGTAGCATAAACATCACCTGGGTCCTTATTAAAAATGCAGAATCTCAGGCCAGTATCCTCATATATTAAATCATGATCTACATTTTTATAAGATCCCCGGTTGATTCCTATGCAAATTTTAAACCTCAACTTAGTTGCTGCCTCCTCAGAAAGACTTAGCCAACTCCCAATCTAAATTAGTTTCCCAAGTAATTTTCTATTATTCCACTTACTTGATTTTTCTCATGGCAATTAACTTTAGACAAAAACATTTTATTTGTTAACTAACCTGCTTGCTGTTTCTTTCTCCAGTACAGTCGAGGTTTCATGAAGGCTAGAACCATATTTATATTGTCCACTCCTGTGTTCCCAATGCACCTGTCTCATCAATGAATACTTGATAGAAGAATGAATATTCCAACACACATTTAACCTTCATGATCAAGGAGATGGTGGAATAAAACAAATTTTTGATTTCTGTTTAATCTAGCTTTTTCTAACCAAGTTTCCAGCCAGAAAAAGTATTAGTCATATCAGTTATTTTGGCACAAATTGCTTGCTGTATGCTAATCATATTTAATAAAAGAAGAAAGGACAGAAAGACGCCTGACCTCAGAAGATGAGGTGGTAATAATGACATGGAATTTACAAAAGCTTGGAATGCTGAGAGATGTAAAATAAGATCACAGGGCCCCCAGAAAGGTGTAAATGATGCTAGTTTCTTGCCTTATAGAGCTTGTGGAACACTGAAGATTGAAGCTTTACATTTCCTATTGTTTACATGGAGTACGTCATCAATTAATAGCTATTAAGAAGGAAAAGTATGATAATAATCTCCAATTAATAAAATTACTCATATGATGTTTTAGTCAGCTTTTTCACTGCTGTGACCAAAAGACATGACAAGAACAGTTTTCTAGGGGGAAATTTTTATTTGGCACTCAGAGTTTCAGAGGTCTCAGTCCACAGACGGCCAACTCCATTGCTTTGGGCCAAGCTGAGGCAGAACATCATGGTGGAAGAGGCAAGCAGCTCAGGACATGGCCATCAGGAAGCAGAGAGAGACTAAGCTTGGCTCACCAGGGACAAATTATATACCCCAAGGACACATCTCTAGTGACCCACCAGCCACATTCTACCTGCCTACAGTTATCATCCCGTTCATCCATTCAATTGGATTAATGCACTGATTATGTTAAGGCTTTCATAACCTAATCATTTCACCTCTAAATTTTCTTGCTTTATCTCTCACATGAGCTTTTGGGGGACACCTCATATCTAAACCATAACACATGAAAACCTCATTCCTTACTCATCAGTAAACCAGAGGGAGTGTTGGTAGAATGTGTCTATATCAACAGGGGAAGTACAAACAGTTGAGTTACATTTGTATAGCATTTTCATTGTTCTGATGAAAACAAAATCTGCCAGGTGTAGTGCACAGGCCTGTAATCCTGACTCAGGAGGCTGAAGCAGGAGGATCACAAGTTCAAAGCCAACCTCAGCAACTTAGTAAGGCCTTAAGCAACTTAGTGAGACCCTGTCTCAAAAGAAAAATAAAAAGGACTGGGGATGTGTCTCAGTGGTTAAGCACCCCTGGGTTTAATCCCCATTACCAAAAAAAAAAAAAGAAAAAGAAAAAAAGTTCATATGTATGTTTGAGCTAAGAAACATAAATTGTTTGACTAATTCTACATACAAATTTAAGCTCTTATATTTGCATTTGCATTTAAAATAAACATAGTACAACAGATAGGTGAGTTGGGCTTGGTGGCACATGTTTGTAATCCCAGCAACCAGGAGGCTGAGATAGAAGGATCACGAGTTCAAAGCCAGACTCAGCAAAAGCAAGGCTTTGGGTTTCACATCTCGGGAAGTGGTGTCACATGCTAAATGGTGTCTCTAAATAAAATACTAAGTAGGGCTGAGGATGTGGTTCAGTGGTTGAGTGCCCCTGAGTTCAATCCCTGGTAATCCCACCAATAAATAAATAAATAAATAAATAAATGATAAAGTTTAATCTAATAATTTAAAATTTTATATTCTTGTTTTTACATAGGATGTCGGTAAGTAAGAAACTAAAAACACTTAAGTTGAGAGAAAGAATAAAATATCATGTTTGGAAAAATGACTCATCTCTAACTTGCTGTTAGCCACAATATAGTCTGTAGATAACTCAAAAGGATTTTCTTGAAGGGGCCAAGCCTTCTCCTCCAGCCCTCAAATCATAAAGGCACATTTTGAATATACTCAGTTGAGCACTTTCTCAAGTCTGGTTATCATTTCCTGTTAATATTAAGATTGGCTCATTAACCAAACCTTCTCAGTGTAGAAAAGCAGTCTCAGCTTGAGTGAAAATTGTTCTCTGCTCAGACCAGCATGACCTGGCAATCACAGGTTAGACACATGACTACAGAGTGTAAATTTAGACAAATAGCACAATGCTGTCCAGGGGCAAGGTCCATAAAGAAAGGACCTGACACCTTTACTGTTTAGTGTCTTCATGGCTCTGGATCATGAACACCTTCAGATTATGTCCTCCATGGGGAAGTATCAGAAAAATAAATGTTTCCATTTCCTCCTGGCCGCTGGCCTGAAGCCACTTGGCTAACCAGATATATTTACAGAGCTTCCCAGGCTCTATCCCCTGGGGAGGAAAACAGAAGAAGCTGCCGAGGCGTTTTGCTTGGAGGATTTCGTGATGGCTGGTAGAAAATGTGGGTCAAAAAGTCAGAAGCTTACTTCTTATGGGCTGTGTGACCTTGATCTAGTCACTCTCTCTGTGTGGGCCTTGTTTTCTCATTCCTAAGGTAGAGGTGTTGATATTTGCCTTACCTGTCTAGTGAGACAGTTGTGAAAATAAAATCTTTTTTTTTTTTTTTTTTTTTTTTTACAGTAAAAGCATACCCAAAGTCACAATGTGACTAAAAACAAAACATTCTGGAAACATTTTCAAATTATTATATTCAATATTTAATAGATGTAGGCATTTCCCATAGGCCAAGGTGGTGGAGAAAAATCAGGGCATAAAAACAGATATTTCTACTTGTATAAAGTTTATAGTTTGTTAATCAAGAATAAAATCTATGCAGAAACGTAAGAGTGGGGCTGTTATTTTAAGTAGGATATTGTGGCAGATTGTTACCATCATGGCCCCTAATAAATCACACATAAATAAGCCCACACTCTCTTGCAATAGATTCTGCTATTCCTGACTGGCCAGAGGCCAAGGCCCAAAGAGGCCTTGAAATGTCCACTCTTTGCTTTTTGAAATATTCATGTTGTTATGTAAGGAAGCCAGGATTGGACTCTAGAAGAATGAGATACCCCAGGAAGAGAGAGAGACTTTGCCAACAGCAGCAGCAAGGCCCAGCCACAAGAGTGAGGCCATCTTACTCCCTCTGGTCCAAGTCAAGCTGCTGGAGGACCCTGGTGAACCTAGGTGCCCACAAAATTGTGAGAAATAATAAACTGATGTTTTTAAGAGACCAGAGAAAGCCTCTCTTAGAAGGTGATATTTAAACAAAAACTTGAAGGAAGGCATTATGGATTGAAAGTTTGTGTCTCCACCCCCAAAATTAACATTTTGAAGCCCTAACCCCCAGATTGGTTGTATTTTGCGAAAGGGCCTCTATGGGAGTATTAAGGTTAAATGAGGAGGTAAGGAAAGGGACTTGATCTGATGGGATCAATGTCCTCGTGAGAAGAGAACCATAGAGCACTGAGAAAAGCATATGTGGGGACAGAGTAAGAAGCTGGCTGACACTGGGCCAGGTGGTGCATACTGGTGGTCATCCCAGTTACTTGGGAGGCAAGTTCAAGACCAGCCTTAGCCACTCAACAAGACTCTGTTTCAAACTAAAAATAAAAGTCCTGGGGATGTAGCTCAGTAGTAGAGTGTTCCTGAGTTCAATCCCCAGAACTGAGGGGAGAAGAAGGAAGAGGAGGAGGAGAAGGGGGAAAAGATGATGATGACAGTGGCTGACTACAGGTCAGGAAGAGAGCCCTCACCAGAAACCAAATTGGTCAGAAACTTGACTTGAACATCGATCCCCCAGAACAGTGAGGAAACAAATTTTTGTGGTTCGAAACACCTCATCTGTCTATGGTAGTTCGTCATAGCCTGGGATGACTAATACTGAAACCACGCAGATGTCAGGAGGGTGCTCTCCAGTCGGAAGGATGAGCTGATACAGAGGCCCTGAAGCCCAGGGAAGGTGGAATGTTGGGAAACCAGAGCACAGCAGAGGAAGGAAGGATGGGAGGATGAGGTCTAAGAGCCTGGGGAGTGGAATGCAGGCCATTAGGCCATTTAAAGCCTTTGCCTTTCACTCTGGCTTAGAAGAATGATTGGTACAGAGTTTTGAGGGGTGGAATGACATGTTTCCAAAGGGCATGGATTTCTGTAATATTTGACTTTTGTGTAATGATGAACATAAGTTAGTTTTGTAATCAGGAAAAAAAGGCACCAAAGCACTTAGAAGGCTACATAAGTAAACAAAACAAGTGATGCCCTTTAATGCCAGCCCATGAGGTGCAGAGAAAGAGAGTAGGTGGGGAGAGATTGAAGCTGATTAGAAGACCAGTTCCACCAGGCTACTATCCTTAGGTTCTATGAAACTTAAATGCTTGCATTGGGCTCCTGCTCTTAATTACACCCTTGTGGAGAGGAGGCTGGGAGCAGAGGGTGAATGGGCCAGAGCAGAAAACAAAGCATAGATTGAGTCCTTCCTTGCTGGGGATCAAGTACATCTGTTTTACTCCAGCACTTAGCACATTGCCTGGCTTATGTGGGGTAGGAGCTCAATTACTATTTGTTTCTATTCCCTTCCTAACTTCCTTCCTTATTGGTATTTGGAGACAGGATCTCATGATGTTTCCCTGGCTGGTCTTGAACTCTTGAAGTTAAGCAATCCTCCTGCCTTGGGCTTCTGAGTTGCTGGGACTGCAGGTGAATATCACAAAGACTGTTTTTCAGTGAACATTTCTTTTGGCTTTTTTTTTTTTTTTTTTTTTT
>NW_026000076.1:8987113-9040991 GCF_001458135.2 Marmota marmota marmota
CCTATCCCCTGTGTGCCTTGAGAACGCCGACCACTCTACGAGTATACCTTTATTTTATTTATTTATTTTCATGTGGTCCTGAGGATAGAATCCAGTGCCTCTTACCTGCAAGGCAAGTGCTCTGCCACTGAGCTACAATCCTAGCCCCTAATTGCATTTTTCTTTAGTGTTTATTTGCCTATTTATCTTTTGGGATCCTAGGGTTTTTCTTATTATTGTGGATGAGCTCATATCAACAGATATTAACTGTTTTTAAGTTTCGCTACAACTGTGCTTTTCCCATGTGGCTTATTTATATTTTGGTTACATGCAATTTCTCAGATTTTTTTTAATTGTTGTCGATTTTTTTTTGATGCCCAAGATCAAGTTCAGGGCTTCACAAATACTAAGCAAGTGCTCTACCACTGAGCTAAACCTCAAGTGCCCAGTGTCCACATAACTTTTTTCTTATATGAAAATCTATTAATTTTTTACTTTTGTAATTCATTTAATCTCTTCATTAATTCCATTTTTCTTTTGGCAATTTTTTTTTTTTTTTTTGGACTGGGGTTTTAACCCAGTGGTGTTTTACTACTGAGCTACAACCCCATCCCTTTTGATTCTTTATTTTTTTAAAATATTTATTTTTTAGTTGTAGATGGACACAATATCTTTATTTTATTTTTATGTGGTGCTGAGGATCGAACCCAGGGCCTCGCATGTGCTAGGCAAGTGCCCTACCTCTGAGCCACAACCCCAGTCCTTTACTTTTTATTTTGAGACAGGGTCTCACTAAGTTGCTAACGGCCTCATTCAGTTGCTAAGGCTGGCCTCCAACTTGCAATCCTCCTGTCTCAGCCTCCCAGATTGCTGAGATTATAGGTGTATACCACTGCACCCATCTTCAGTTAATATTTCTTTAAGAAATGAATGAACTGGCCTGACCAGTCTCCTTAAATGACTCTGCCCATCACTTTCTCCATCCCCATCCCCTTTCTTTGACAGTACAACTGAATTCTACAGAGGGTCTTTACAAAAAGAGTGGATGGAGTGGAGGTTAATATTTCATATAATAAAATAGCAAAGTCTACTGTACTTAAGCCCTGCATACCTCATGGTCTGTTTCTAGTTTTTAAAATGTAGCAAATTGAGCTGAACCTTCAAGTAAGCTTTGAAATCTCACAGGTCCTTGGATAACCCTTTACATCTCATCAATCCATTTATGTGTAAGTGTGTGATTGGGACTGAAATTGTTAAAAGCACAATGGAAATGTTGGTAGGAGTCATGTATGTTTGTGAAAATATTATCTGCTTTTTCTTCCCCCTCTTTGGTAAAGGGATGCTCAGTGGACAAAGATGCTCAGTGCCAGCCTGTCCAAAGTGCAAATGTGCTTTGCTGCAATCAACAGAAACATTGCCAAAACATGAATAATCTTTTTTTCTGAATTCTAGGGGAGCTAACCCTGATGAATAGAAGAAAACATTCTTTTTATGTTGTAAATGATCATCCCCTTAATGATCTATTAACATGCACTTTTATAGATCTAGTATTTTTCAATACACATAGATGTGTATCTCTCTCTCTCTCTCTCTCTCTCTCTCTCTATATATATATATATATATATATATATATATATATATATATGAATGAAATACATTTTTCAAAGGAAGTAAAATCACCCACTGTTAGTGGTCATGGGGAGATGACTTTTCAATAACCCCGTCTTAGTTATAAGTTTCAAGTTAACCAACAAGAAATATAAAATGCTGTTCAGCCAAGCAGCAAATTCCTTATCCCCTGTACCACGAAAGCAGATCACATACTTTATTGTGGACCCAATAGCTCAGTCTAAGAGAGAGCTCCTTGCTGCTCTTCTTTAGAAATCTGAAATCTGTCTCCCAGCAAGCTGAGCCTTTTGCTAGATAGATCACTGGGTCTATCCCAAGTTTAAAGAACTACTTAGAAATCATCATAACCAACCAAAGAGGGTTCTTAACATTACAAAGTCTGATTACCCTGATTTGCTTAGCAAAATAAACAAATTAATAAGTGTATAAAGAGCTGCTTGTGTATCAAGTCACTAAGCACTTGTCCTTGCTATCTTTTGAAATGAGAGGAAGGCAAATTAATTCTTACTGGGACAGTGTCTAGTTCCTTACCTCTTACATTTGCATAGCCTTATTTCCCAGGTTTTATTTTATATTTGCTAATGGACACATCTCCCCAAACTCTCAGAAACATTGGTAATGAAGACCACTTCCATGTATTAAACATT
Organism: Marmota marmota marmota; assembly: GCF_001458135.2. Taxonomy (NCBI): domain Eukaryota; kingdom Metazoa; phylum Chordata; class Mammalia; order Rodentia; family Sciuridae; genus Marmota; species Marmota marmota. Next base: position 8,989,369 of record NW_026000076.1, read on the forward strand.
CAATGTGCCAGACACTGTCCTAAGGGCTTCGTATGTGTTGGCCAATTTAATCAACACAGCTGTGCTTCAGGTGAAGACTATCATTAACCCCATTTCACAGATGAGGAAGCAAAATCACACCATGTTAAGTAATTCTCCTTCCAGGAGGCAGTTCCAGTAGCTTAAGCCCTAGCCGGTGTACTCTGCAGTTTCTCAGTTCCAATGACAGAGAGCAGGTGGTTAAGCTGCTGGCAGGAGGCTCTGTTTATTCACAGGGAGTTAAGTCTTAGGCCAAGAAAATTAATTTAACTTCATACAATTAGGAGGATTGTAGCAAAAGGAATTCAGTATGAGTACAGTTAAGTTGTTTCCTCTCATAATCTTCTCAAAAGCAAACTGCAAGAGTTCCCAGTTTATTGCAACTGAGCACATGTTATTTGCTCTGCCTTCAGCTCTTGCTGGTGGTGGAAGAACTGAAGCCATACTTAGAATGTGTCATCAGGCTAATTTTATTCTGTAAATAACAGAATAATTGTTTACAATATTTTAAAACATTCCCACCCCTTTCCTGGCTTCCTCCAAGTTCTTTCTTAGTCCTCTGTCAGCAGACTTTTTTTGGTCACCACGGACTCTAATTTTAGTTCTGGTGAATGAGAAGATTCTCTTGGTAATATTGACTGCATATGAATTGTATTATCTTAAAAAAAGTCTGCTCAGTTTTACAAGAGGTTGAGGATATAAAACATACACAAATTGTCTCAAATGACAACTCGTGTCTTGGTTAAAATTCACTTACCAAAAAGAGTTTTTTGTTGATCTGTATGTTTTTTTCCTGGTGCTAGGGATTGAACCCAGGTTTTCCTGAATGCTAGGCAAGAGTCCTATCACAGAGCTACAGCCAAGCTGAACTCATTTGAGGTGAAGTTTCAGAACAAGTTACAGTGGGTAAGAAGAAAGGCCAAATATATGAAACAAACAACACAAACACACACACACACACTCACAAACAAACAAATAAATAAAATCAGAACATTTTAGAGGCTTTGAAATGTAAACCTGTTAGTGTAGTGCATTACAATAGAGGTGGGATTATCAGTTTCTCACTTCTCTTCCTTCTTTCTCTATCATAAGCAGTTTCTTCTGTGTGAAACTGGGTCCTTCCTCCCCACAGACCACAAATATCCAATTTCTTGTCTTAGCCCAGATGGTGGAGTACAGTGACCATTGACAGAGAAAGAAAGAGATCCAGAGAAAATAAAGGTCAGGATGATGCAGGAGCCTGGTTGGTAACAGCCTGAGAGTCCCTGTTTGAAATGCCAAGCTGGAAAGAAAAGTCACATCTGCCTGGAGGGCCCAGCAAATGTTAGTGTTTTCCTGCACCCACCTTTTTGGATCTGTTGAATGTCACTCTCTACCGCATTGACTCTGCATCAAATAGCGGAGACAGAGCTTTCTCATTTCTGAGTAAGTGACCATGAGTAAAGACGGTCATGCCTTTAACATTTAGCAAGGAAAAATAATTACATTACCTGGGGTGGATTGCCCTTTCATGACTGTCAACAGCCCAACTGAGGAAACAAGTTGTAACGCTAAGGACAGATGCTGAGACACATCAAAAACTTCACTCTAATAATGCTAAAGAATGAAAGAAAATCCTAGCTTGGGGCATATTTATGTAACCGGATGTCAACAGTGATTTCAAAACGTCTTTTGGAATTGCTGACAAACACCAGTTTAGTGGAGAACACAAGTTCTGGTGCCTGATTTAGCAGTGCCACTCTTCTGCCAGGAAGGGTGACCTTCGACAGATAGCTTAACCTCACAGTTTCTTCATGTGTGAAACAGTGACATTCTCAATTCCCTGATCTTCTGTGATGAGTGAGTCAAGTGCCCATCAGGCAATGAGTTGGAGCTATTGTCACTTACCTACGTTGTCCAGTTCACTTCCTAATATCTTCTTTCACTTTTTGAAATAGATTATGTGCTGAATGCACAAATTCCCTGAATAGCAGTTACTTACAACTGATCAGTGGAAGGTGTGGGCTTGACTATGTGTCAGCTACTTCTCAAACTAAGATGAACAAGCTGTCTTCAACTGAACTTCCTGCCTTCTACGATGATAAATTAATGGCAAACTGTTATTATGCAGGGTTTATCTCCAGGGAGTAGTAGGCACTGTGCTGACATTATCTTCACAATATCCTGAGTAATCTAATCATCATTATCAAGATGAGGAAGGGTTAGGAAGGTGACCAGATGTTTCCACTATAACCAAAGCCAGATAGTCAGTAGGCCTAAGCTGTAGGAAAAATCTGGATTAAATCTTTGGAAATGTATCTTGAAGAGATTTCCTTCCAAGCAGTGCCTCATTTCAAAATGCTGAATTATGTGGCTACTACATATAGTTTTTCAGTGGCAAACTAAAAACAATATATTTCTTTTCTTTTTGGTATCAGCAATTGAACCCACCGAGCCATATCCCCAATACTTTTTATTTTTTGAGACAGGACCTCACTCAGTTGCTTTGGGCCTCCCTAAATTACTTAGGCTGGCCTCAAACTGAATATCCTTCTGCCTTCTGAGTCACTGGGATTACAGAGGCATGCTACCACACTTGGCAAAAATATATTTCTTTATATTATCTATGTGGCATGGTTTAATACCCATGTGTTTCCTTTGAGTAGATCTTACCCTGATATTACTCCTGCCAGGTTTCACGGTGGACTACCTGGCAGTTTCCCAGGGGCACTCTAAAAAGGTTCAAATGGGCAAATTATCTCATGGTTGGCTGAGCTTTTGCTGCTAACCCAGACCAGTCTAAGGTTAAACAAAGGAATGGGGGCATTTAGCTACCTGGGCGTGTGAACGGTGTCAATGGATGAAGGGTATAGCCCAAGTGCATGAGCTACTGGGGCAATTATAGGCACTTCCAGACCTCACACTCCTGGGAAGAGGGCATATATTGCTACCACCTTGGCAAGCAGCCCACAGCAGCAGTTTACTACCCATCTTTCTTATAGTTGCTATGGTGATATGAACAGCATGCTGCCTGCAGGAGCAAATGGGGGTGTGGGAATTGGTGTAAGTCACAAGCACCAGCCAAATTCCAAATTTCTCTCCGGAGGCTGATGGGAGAGGCAGAACCCAGTGGTGCTGGAAAACTAGCCAGCACCATCCTCTTTTCAGCTGAGGATGACCAGCTGATTCATTCTCTATAGATTGTGCGCTTCTAACAAATTCCCGAATGATGCTCTTGCTGCTGCTGTCTATAAACAGCTGTTTTGATTTTTTGTTTTGTTACTGAGAACTAGGGGATTGAACCCAGGAGCCCTTGATCACTGAGCCAGGCCACTTTTTAATTTTGAGATAGGGTCTAAGTTGCTGAGGTTGGCTTTGAGCCTGCAATTGTCCTGCCTCAGCCTCGTGACGTACACAGCTGTTTTGAGTAGCAAGGTCTTCAGAACTTACTGCGTGCACCAGAGTGCTTATTTAATAGAGGCTTACATAAAGAGAGAGGTTTATTTCTCCTTTGTGCAACCCTGCTCCTTGAAGTCATCAGGGGACCAGACCATTGTTGCACTGCTGTGCCGTGTCTGATTTGTTGCTCTGCTTTGCACAGTCTAAATTGGACCCATTTCTATAACTGCAGTTTAAGCAGCAGGAATAGGGCAAGGAGGTGGCATGCCAATCCAGAAATAGTGCATTGCTTTCCTCTTCCCACTCATTTTGCTAGAATTCAATCACGTGGCCACATCAAGTTCCCAGTAAGGCTGAGAAATATTTTTATAATTTTATTCTGTGTTCCACATGCCCACTGAAAATTTCACTCTCAAGAGAGAATACGTATTAGAGACTCACAATTGTAGATTAGAGACAAAAGTAATATAAGTATTACTGAGTATGTACTGTTTGCTAGGAACACTACCTCTAAAGAATCACCTTATTCAATTGTCACACACAAGCCCAAATTCCGGAACCCGAATAGACAGTTGATATGCATTTGAGTTTCCAAAAGGTTCAAGAGGGGTTGGAGGTATGGTTCAGTGGTAGAGCACACCTAGCAGGCACAAGGCCCTGGGAAAGATCCCACTACACAAAACACAAAACAGAATAACCCCTCTGCCCCCGCCCCCAACATTGAAGAAAGAACAAGCTAGTCTGTAAGTTTTAAGATTTGTGAGTGAAGTGGCTTTCCCCATTGCAGAGCATGATCCATCCCCACCTCTCAGACTTGAGAGGTGCCTGGTTTGTGCTTTCCTGCTCTTCTTCTCTTGCTTCCATTTTTCCCTGTCTCCAGCAAACATTACCCTAAAAGCCTGGTGCCCTTGCCTAGGAGAGCCACAGCTGGTCAGGACCAGATGGGGTCACTTTGTGCCACAGTCATAAGTTAGAAGACATTTAAAAACTTGTTTCCAGGGGTTTCTTCTTTTCCCCCTTGTTTTCATGAAAGGGGCTTTTTGTTAACCACAGCCTTTGTTTGGGGATTCAGTTAATAAAGGGACCATTTTATCGGAATGAATTACTGACGTAATCACCGCCAGAAATCTTTGCGAGAGGACAGCACTCTGGCTTTCATTCAGCAAGGTGAATGGAAACAACTGTTGGGCGTTGGTCTCAAGGGCACTTTGGAGTTTGCTGTCATTAGCAATTTGAAAAGAGTTTGTTCCTGGTTGATATACAAAGCAGGAGAGACAGTCACAGAAACTACTAGGGATATTTATAAAATATGACTTCCCTTTATACATAAAAAATGTCAGTTAGTCAGAATCCACTGGCCAGGAGTTATACAGAATGAACTCTATTATTAAATTGCTAAATCGCCACTAAGAATGGAGTCTCTGTAATGATTTCAGCTCATTTTTCTGAACCCTTAAGAAAGCCAGTCTTCTTTGCCAAGCCAACTAAACAATGGCGGAATAAAAAAAAAAAAAAAAAAGCCACAAGAAAACTAGGTTCTGACTGCATGGGATTCACCAAAACATGGAATATTTAGATTGTTTACAATAATTTTCTTCATATGGGTGCTCAAAAACTTTGGAGAAAGATATGAAAATATTGAGCCAAGACTTATACATTCTAATTTGTATCACCCCATGTCTGATGTGTATTCGATCAACATAAATTTGTGGATACATGGGTAGACAAAACAGGCCCATAAATCCCTCATCTGTTATGTGCTGAGACTCCAACACCCAGGTATTTTGAATTAATCAGCATTTATCAGGAAACTTCTCCTAGAACAGTGCTACTTGCAAAGAGCAGCATGGAATGTGCCATTTAAATCAACTGACCATGAACTCTTCAACATTCAAGGACACTACAAAGGGCTGATAAGGTCAACAAAAAGTGGGTAAGAGGAATGGTATCCTTTGATATTGTTTGGAGGCATCTCATGCCGCTCAGTTCTAAGTGACTGAACCCCAATTACTAAATAGAAAATAGGCTGCCTGGGGGAGAGCTGCCAGTGGCCAAGCTTTGGGAGTATTTCAGATTCTAGGCCCTGTAGAATGGCTGTTGTCTGAAAAGCAAGATGAGCATGGCATCTTGCCACTTCTCCCCTACAAAAATGACATGCTTGCCCTTTGTGCATGTCTGTAATCCCAGCTATTCAGAAGGCTGAAGCTAGAGGAGTGCAAGTTCAAGGCTACTCTGGGTATCTTAGTGACACCTTGTCTCAAAATATTTTAAAAAGGGCTTGGGATATAGCTTAGAGGAAGAATGCTCCTGAATTCCATCCCCCGTACCACAAAAAAACAAACCAAACCAAAAAACACCCCCAAAACCACATGCTAGGCAGGTGTGATGGCATACACCTGTAATCCCAGCAACTCAGGAGGCTGAGGGAAGAGGATCACAAATTCAAGATCAGCTTGGGAAATTCATCGAGACCCTCTCAAAATAAATTTTTAAAAAGGGATGGGGATGCAGTTCAATGGTAGTGTACTTGTTTAGCATTTGGAGGCCCTGGGTTCAATCCCCAGTTCCACAAAAATCAAAAGCAAACAACCCTAAAAGCTTGTTTTAAAACAACTCTTCATAAGGTATATATGTTCAGTATGTACAGCTTTTTATATGCCAATGAAACTTTAATAATTTTTTATTTATTTCTGGTGCTGAGGGACTGAACCCAGGGCATTATGCATTCTAAGCACATGCTTTACCACTGAGTCACGCCCCTTTGCACCCGGCATAAAGAGATTTATCACTGGGAGTGGTGGCACACTCCTGTAATCCCAGAGACTGGGAGTCTGAGACAGGAAGATCTCAAGTTCAAAGTCATCCTAGTTTCAAAATAAAAAAAGGAAGATAAATTTTTGGACTGCAGAACAAAGATCATAATATTTGGTCTGTTGATTTCATAATTAAGATGGTGTGGCATTCTTTTAAAAATGCTGTAACAATTTCAGGTGATAGCAATTGCTCAGTGGGGAGAACAGTGCCACGTGGCTGATGGGAGGGAAACGCAAGGAGTGTTTACAGGCACTTTGTTATATTACAACTGTAATTAATCATTTCTATCACTTGCATATTAATATTAATGCCCTCTACCTGGCTGACAATCTCTATGTAGCCCTGTGACTGATTCTAGTATTGAATTCTCAGTTCCTCACACTGGCTAGGCACAATGCTGGTGCATAATCAACACTGGTGAATTACATTAATCAAGGCTGAGAGAAATAGAAGAGTATATATGGGGGATAATGTATTTGAATAAAAAATTTACCATTTACCTCTGATTCTCCAAACTTGGTCTTTTATAAGGTGGTCTCCCATCTCAAACCTTTTAGGAATATAAAGGAATGGCCAGGATGTGGGAGCTGTGGTCAGTTCCTAATTCAATGACAGTGACTGTAGCCTTTCCTATTAGTGACAATACTTCTTAACTCAAGAGTATTTACAAGTTCTCCAGAAAGCTGATTCACCTCCAGTATCTATATGAGAATCCTAGAATTTAATTTTGGGGAAGACAACAAGGAAATAAGTCCATCTTTCCATAGTCTGTGCATAGGGTCCAGAGGATGTCCTGTGTTTCACTGAGCAAGTTCAGGCTTGTAGAGAGAGAACAGTACTTTGTCGCTCAGAGCACCAAAAAGTTCTTTCCACTTGAAAAAGCACTCCCAGGGAAGACCCATGAAACACTTGTCAATAAATACCTAGATGGGGGTCAGGAAATTTTTCTTTTCTTTTTTTTTGAGACAGACTTAGATAATCCATAAGCTAGATAAAGTAGGAAAATCATAATCTTAAAAAGTGTATTCTGCTAGAATGTCCCTGGACATGACCTATCCTAGCTTGAGACAAACACAGGAAATACAGCTTGTCACTAAGATGAATAGGAAGTCAAAAGTTTTCCAACTCAGTAAACTACGGGTCTTATTTTATAACCACTACCTCCATCAAAAGAGTAGGAAATTAAGTGATACTTACTTTGATTTTGTGTTATCTTCCAAATGGTTATTTTATAAAGTTGTCACCAAAGTCACTAAAATTATTGTGGCTGTAATTACACATTTATTTTTAAAAAACATTTTCTATTTATTGGTAATATTATAGTATCAGTACAAAAGTGTCTCATATAATCAGAAATCTAGTCCATGGGAAAAAAGTTACTATTAAAGGATGTGTTTTTTTTTTCCTTGTTATTATTTATTTTTAAGAAAAACAAAAAGGCCCAACAATCTGCACCCCTTTACTACATCTCAGGCCTTCAAGAGGGTAAAATCCATAGGGGATTCTACGAAGAAGCAGCATTTAGCAGATATTAAAAGAAGTGCTTATTTGAGGTGCTATTTAAATTAAAACAGGAAAGAAATCAATATTTCAGCAAATCTAAATTTATAGGTTTGGACCTGATGTGTCTTAAGCAATCTGAGTAAAGCAATATTGCATCAGCTAAGCAAAACAAATCAAACACCTCAAAAAAGGTAGTATAGTAAGAAAAAGTCAATTTAATCATTTACTTTAGCAGGCAAGCAATTTGTAAACATTCAGTAGCGGCAGCATCCAAGTTACAAACAATTAAAAAGAACCAAGATTAGTGATTATAATTTTTCCTTCCCTTTCCCCAGAAGAAAAAATTAAAAAAAAGAAGAAAGAGAAAAAGAAAAGATTTGGAAATGAATGACTTAAAACACTACAAACATTGAACATTCAATTATGTCTTCTATCAGCCTTCTATGCACCCTCTCATGTTTTATTTTAAAAGATGTATCTACTCCTAAAATGCATTATCTTGCAATAACTTGTACATGAGCATTTGCAATCTAGGAAGTTGTTCCTGCACATGGATGTGCATGTAGTATCTCAGTTTAAATCCCATTTGCAAAGGGAACATTTATGTCTTGATTCAATGCTTCTTTGACTTCTAGTGGCAGAGTGTCAAAAAGGTGATCTTCCACAGCAAGCCCGCTTTTCTTGAGCATTCGACACTGGCCCAGCTGGGCTGGCAGGCGGTCCAAGCAGTTCCCCTTCAGCTCCAGCTGAGTGAGCTGGGACAGCTGACCAATTTTTTCTGGGAGGGAGGTGATGCAGTTCTGTCCCAGATTCAAAGTCCTCAACTTCACACATTTAAACAATTGTTTTGGCAGAATGTCTACTTTGTTCCCAGTGATATGCAAATGCTGCAGGTTCTGAAGCAATCCTATTTCTATGGGAATCATTGAAATGTTGTTGTAGCTTACATCTAAGCATCTGAGTTTCTGTAAACTAAATACTGCCACTGGTAAAGACTCGAGCTTGTTGTTGGAGAAATAAAGTGACTCCAAGTTTTTGACATGGGTAATGGAGGGAGGAATGGTAACAATTTTATTATGCCATAATTTTAAACAAGTCAGTCGTTTTAAATGCTGGAAACTGATGATCTCCTCGATTGTGCGTATGTTATTTGACTTTAAATCCAGTTCCTGTAAATTAGAGAGGCTGAAAATAGCATGTGGAATTCTCTCTAGTTCACAGTTCTGGAGCTCCAGCTCAGCGACATTCATCATTTTCTTAAGGCTGTTCAGTACCAAGAGTTTAGTGCCGTCATTATGAATGACTAACTTCGTAAGATGTGGAGCCACATCTGTAATGTTGGAGGGAACTTTGGTCAAATTGCTCTTCACGTGGAGAATCTTAAGGTGCCGCAACTCTCGGAGAGATTCAAGTCCTATCATCTTGTTGTTTTCTGAGTTCAAATTGCCTATCAAGTACAACTCTCGAAGGTTTTTGAGCAAATACACCCAGGCAGGAATTTCAGCCACATCTGTGAACTTCACGTGAAGGCATCTCAAGTGATCGCGGAGAAAGCTAAAAGCAGTCTGTTCAACTTTCGCAGGGCAGTGGCAGAGGTGGAGCTCTTGGAGGTTGGTCATTTGAGAAATCTTAGCAGGAATTTTAGCTTCTGGAATCAGTTCAAGTTTTAGCACGTCCAGGTCTGTGAGGTCAAAGACGGCATCGGGCACCCCTGACAGCATGAACAAGTGCAGCTCCTGCTTGTCCTGGGCGTTGCGGGACACGTGCTGTCTGAGTTTCTCAAATGTCCATTCATGGTTCAGACTAATTTCCCTCAGTTTGTTCTCACTGACTTCCGATAAGAACACACCAAAACGCTTGGAATAGAGCTGGTCATACTGGTCTACCATGTGCAGGAGGAACGCAAAATCGTTTTTGACGTCTGGAATGTCACTGAAACTGCTCTCTTCTCTAACTTTTTCAAAAGAATATTCCTTCAAAGGTATCCTGAATAACCAGAAGAGAGTGTAGAGGCAGATAAAACCATAAACACAAATAATGGATATATAACTGATGAGAAGCTTCTTCAACATGTAAGCCATATTGTGGGTGCACTCAAACACCTCATAACCAGTCAGGTGCTCGACTTTCGGCTTGCAGACATGCTCAAAGCTGATTGCATTGACAAAGTTTGCAGTGTAGCAGAGAATAAAAATGAACTTGGCTGTTTTGATAACTGTCTGGACCACATAGAGTTTATAGATCAAGTCACTGTCTTCTACGTGAGCACGGAATTTTCTCACTTTCTCAAACAGGGCTTTTGCCTGTTCCCCATCTTTTTTATCCAGGATGGTCATGCTGGGAACTTCGATCACAGGCTTTTCAGCTGAGAATTTGAAGCCAGTTTTGTTGATCATTGGGGTGCTGGCGCTGGGGCTCCCTTCATCGCTGCTGGTGGACACATGCTTTGGTAGAGTCTGGGCCCCTGTTATCCTCTGCTTGTTTTCCTCTGAGTCTTCACAGGCTGTCTCAGACAGCGCTTTAGTAGTCCAAGGAGATTCAAAGCACTTTCCTAGTATTGAAACAAAATGCTCTACTTTTGAGCATGTTTTGGGATATTTGAACCAAAAGTTGCTACTGACCATGAGAATAATAGTATGTATAAGAGCAAGGTATGGAAAGTACTTAGAATACCAAGGAAGGGCCAGATGGTAACACATCTGATTAATAAATACATATTGCTGAAAATCCAAGTTTGTTTTTCGGCCCGTGGGATCTCTCTTCTCTTTCTTTTCCTCCTGGCTTGGAACTGTGGAATCCATGTGAGGATACGTGGCTCTGAGAGGTATGTCAGGTGTCACAGCAGATGTGCCAAAGGAAACGTCGTTCGTTGTCTGCCCATCTTGGTCTTGGTGAGTGGCTGTTTCCATCTTCGGGATTTCGGTGGTGATGTCAGTGTTTCCTGGTGATGTATGTGTCTTTGAATTTACAGGAGATGGCAGTACTGGCAAGCAGACCACCTGATCTTTGGTAAGTTGCATGGTTCCGGCAAAGATGGCTACCATCAACATTACAACAGCCAGGTAATCCATAAACACGTCCCACCATGGTTTCAGGATTCGGTAAGTTGGCTGAATGTCATTAAGTGAAGCAACTTCCGCAAGGGTAAACATTCCTAGAAAACGAAAGAGAGAGAAAAAAGACATTATAACAGAAATGCAAGTAACAACAGTAAATGAGAAAAAAACCCCATGCTTGCTCCAAACTAAAGAGTCCTCATACAGGGTCTATCTTTTCATCCAAGATAGGCATAGTAAAAATAAACAAAGAGGAATATATATGAAGCAAATGGTCATTTGTTTATAGCTGTTTCTCTCTGACTGCAAGAGAAAAGGGAAACAAAAACAAGGATTGCATGGTATGCAATGATGACAGCCTGCGCTAAGTCTAGTGATGACTGGATCTGGAGGAGGATAGGAGAGCGGGATCCATTTGTTATGGATTGGACTGATTTAAGGTTCAGACTTAAATTCAGGGCAGGAGCATGGGATAACTTCTATTGTAAAAAGCCCAAGTGGAAGGGTCTACATGTACTATTCAACTCTGGACAGTCATGTATCCCAGACTTGATCGTGCCATTTACCAAAGGTGTGATTCTCTAAGCCTTGTATTTCCCATCTGCAACTTCTAAAGACTATCAGAAAGGCTTCATAAGGAAAGAATGCAAATGCCCTTAGCATACCCTCTGGTCCCAAGTACTTGTTATCTGTTTATATTAGTTCTTATTATTGTGCTGGAAGTGTCCACGAACAGTTGAAATAAAAGTTCCAGACTTAAAGAGAAGTCATAGAATACATACTTAGGATTTATCAACATATAGTTAATACTCTGGAATCATAGTACGCCAAACTAAAAGATAAACAACTCTGTCTCATGCCATGAGTATTTCAGTCCCAATCTAGAGATCACAAAACAGCACTGACTCACAGGCTACAAAGAAGCTCTTACCTCAAGTACATGGTTACTATGCTTTGCACAAGTTTATTCTTGGTAAAAAAAATTGATGGTCCACCTAGGACCATAATTTTAAAGGGCCATTTGTGCGGATAACAGGAAAAAAAAGAAAAAAAAAAAAAATATATATATATATATATATATTTTCTATCAGGTTTTAGAAAAGCTGTTAGGGTTGGAGGATTGAATTGAGAAGTGAATGTTGACAGTGACTGTCCTAAGAACACTGGCTGTCTTTTGCATCTTGATTATTTCAGCTGGTATCCCCACCTCCACTCTTGACCTCCTCCAACCTGTCAGTCTTCCACCCTCCTGCAGGTCCTTTGGCTAACTCCTCCCCTCCCCACCCTCTTAGGTCAGTAACTTCAGTTCTTCTAACAAGCTATTCTCCCTGAGTTCAGCCCCTTGTTGTTTCCTCTTTCTAGACTACTTCCTCCCCCTTTTGACACTAGACTGTCAGGGGCTCCCACATGACTCTGCAGCTCTCCCCATCATGACCCAATCACACTGCCTGTCTGATCTCCCACTAGATTATCAATTTGGTAAGAACAGGGGCTGTGGCCATCTTCCTTCTGTGTCCAATATATCCAATACTGGATACATAACAGTGCTCAATCAGTAACAGAATGTACAAGATTCTGATCATCACCTTCATCTGCATAAAAGTTCCAGGAACACTTAGTAACTGCCTACCTATGGTATTAGGCAGAGGAACATTTTATTAAGCTGAATTCTTTCATTGAAAGGCTTCCTGGAAAAGGAAATAGGGAGGGGGAATACTTTGAAATAATCAAAATGTAAAAGACAAGTCACCAATGTTCTTTGGATAGTTACTAGCACAGAAACTCCAACCTCAGGTGAGCTCTTCTCTAGCACACTGTCTACTCTGCCACCCCACTGGAGGTTCTGTGCCCCTGCATTTCCTTCAGTCTACTTCCCTTCTGTCGAGTTTTATTTTCTCTTTAATTACCGTGGAAGCACTACCTTTTGCCCCACATCTACTCCTGAAAGAGTACAGAAAGCAGTTAGTAGTAATAATAATAATAATAGTTATTGCTTGTCACCTTCCTGTCAAATACCATGCACTATCTCAGGAGCTTTATATCTGACACCATCCCTGTGTTTGTACAGAATGCATTCCTGAAAATGAACGTATGAAAATTTAGAGTTTAAGGTTTTGGTGGCAAAGTAAATGGCTCCATTTCCAAAATACTATAAAGTATTATAAAATCCACCCAAATCCCTAAACTGAAAAAGACAGATAATACTAAGTGCTGGTGAGGATATGAGAGCAACTGAAACTATACCATCTTTCAACAGAAAAAGTATAGTGAAAGTAGGTATGGCTACAGCCTATTGTAGTTATTCATGCTAAGCTACAGTCTAATTCAAGTACAAATGTTAAGATGATTGCTACATGTTATCATTATTACATAGAACTGGTTCTGGAGAAAAATCTTTAGCATGTACTCATTCCTCTATGATATCTATACCTCATTTATAAAATCTTCATAATGACCTCACAGGGTAATGTATCAGGAACACCCAGTTCACAGTTTGGCACAAAATAAGCCTCCAAAGATGGTCATTGAATCCAAATGTAAAAAAGACTTACTAGGAGATAAGCAAGCCAATTTCAGTCTTTATAACTGAAGAAAGGATTGGCTTCTCCACCCCTCAAGTCAAACCTAGGGTCTTGAAGTGCAGTCTCCCAGTGTAGATTGGCAGCTGCTGGGCCCTGGAGGTGCGCTGATTTTTAAATCTTCAGACTAACTGCTATTCAGCTAAAGAATCTGTGACCTACCTGGATCTACACTCTGCCTTCAGGAGCTCCACCTAGAGGAACTCTGCTCAGAGAACTCTATAGCGACCTCATCCTGAGAGTGGAGCAGACAATATACCCCAACCCACTCCATCCCACACGGCTGAGAAGGGAAACCAAGAATTTGAACTCCAACTGGTAATTTGAGGAGCAACATAAAGAGAAAGAACTTGACAGCCTGAGGCTACTACTCTCTTGTGCAGTACATGCCTCAAGAAAAAACAGAAAGACATTGAGGAGCAATGAACCTATACTCTGACAATTTCTGACCACCATATGGAAACAATTCCTTAATTTTTTATCAAGAAACGTTTCCCCCCCCCCATCCTTTTCTTTCTTTTTTTGATTGTTTGCCTGTGTGCTGAATGGTTCATGAACCTTTGTACATATTTGCCTCTTTTCTCATTTCCTGAAGATAGTTATTTTTCATGATTCTGTCTTTTGAGGGACAGGGTTTTTGATTGGTATATTGTAGTTTTGTTTTGTATTGTTTTACACTTATCTATTTCTCTTTGATTCTCTCTTTTCTTTTGCTAACAAATTCTATTGTTTTCTCTTTCATTCTTCCTTTAATTTTTGACTTCTACTTTCTCTCATTCTCCCTCATAATCATCACATCCTACATCTCTTCTGCATTATCCCTGTTCACCTTTTGAAATAAAAAATGCTTTGTCAAAGTTAATGTTATTACTGTTGGCAATTGCTTATCACACCATTTCTGTTTATTGTGCCGATTAACGCTGTAGATGTTATAACAGGATCTAAGTATTTAGTCAAATGCATTGGTTGTTGTTATTATTTGTCTCCCCCTAAACTGTAAGGTACTAAAAACTTCAGGCACGTTATAAGTCATAGGGTAGAAACTCCACTGGTTCACATTCATACTAATAAGTGGGTAGACACACAAACAATATGAAGAAGTGAGGAAACAAACCATCACAAACAAACCAAAATACCTCAATAATAGAATCCACTGACATCACAGTGGAGAAAATGTCAGAGAAGGAGTTAAGAAAGTTTATAGTTAAACTGATCTGTGAGGTAAAAGGTGATGTAAGGAGTGAAATCAGAGAGAAAATACAGGAAATGAAAGATTACTTCAATAAAGAGAAGGAATGAAAAAGAACCAAATGGAAATACTTGAAATGAAGGAATCAATAAACCCAATTAAAAATCCAATGGCTGGCATCACCAGCTGATTAGACAACTTGGAAGACAGAGTTCTAGGCAATGAAGACAAATGTATATAATCCTAAAAAAAAAGTTGACCACAGAGAAAAGATGTTGAAAGATCATGAAGAGAACTTTCAAGAAATATGGGATACAAAAAGGCCAAATTTAAAATTCTTTGGGACAGATGAAGGCTTTTAAAACACAAAGTAAAGGAATGTACAATCTTTTCAATGAAATAAAATCAGAAAATTTCTCAAACCTTAAGGATGAAACTGAAAATCAAATTTTTGTTTAAAAAATTTCACAACTAGAAAGCCTGTACTACAAAACATAATCACTAAATTATTTCACGAGGAAAAAATAAAAATTAAAAGTGAAAACCTTCAGAAGGAGAAATTACACTAGAAGATTAGTCAATCAAAGGAGAAATTAATACAAATTAAAAACTAGAAATAAATCAAAATGACAGGGAATAAAAAATCATCTCTCAATAAGAACACTGAATGTAAATGGCCTAAATTCATTAATCAAAAGGCATAGGCTGGCTGGAAGATTGAATTAAAAAATAAGACCGAACAATATGCTATCTCCAAAAGACTCACCTCACAGGCAAAGACATCCACAGACTGAAGGTAAAAGACTGGGAAAAACATACCAATCACATGGATCTCGCAAACAATCAGGTTTTCTATTCTCATATCAGATAAAGTGGACTTCAAACCAAAGTTAATCAGAAGAGACAAAGAAGGTCATTTCATACTGCTTAAGGGAATTATATACAACAATAAATAACAATTGTAAATATTTATGCCCCAAACAATGGAGCATCTAAGCACATCAAACAAACTCTTCTCAATATCAAGAATCAAATAAACCACAACAGAATAATACTGGGGGCCTCTCTCATCACTGGATAGATCTTCCAATCAAAAACTAAATAAATAAACTACAGAGCTAAAAAATATAATTAATAATTTAGACTTAACAGACATATATGGAATATTTCATCCAAAGATTGAATACACTTTCTTTTCAGCAGCACATGGATCATTTTCTAAAAGAGACCATATCTTAGGCCACAAAGCAACTCTTAACAAAGACCAAAAAGTAGACACAATACCTTGCATTCTATCAGATCATAATGGAATGAAATTAGGAATCAATGATAAGATAAAAAATAGAAGCTACTCTAACACCTGGAAATTAAATAATTCATTATTGAACAAGGAATGCCAGCAGAAGAAATCAGTGGTGAAATAATAATAATAAAAAAACCACTTAGAGGTAAATGAGAATAGTGATATAAGAAATCAAAATCTCTGGGACACTATGAAGGCAGTTCTAAGAGGAAAGTTCATAGCATTGAGCTCGTTCATTAAAACAACAGAAAGACACCAAATAAATAATCTAACATTGTATCTCAAGTCCCTAGAAAAATAAGAACAAATCAATACCAAAATCAGTAGAAGACAGGGAATAATTAAAACCAGAGCTGAAATCAATAAAGTTGAAGTTTAAAAAATTAAAAAAAAAAAAAAATCAATGAAACCAAAGTTGGTTTTTTGAAAAAATAAACAAAATTGAAAAATTGTTAGCCAAGCTAACCAAAAGAGGGAAAAAGCTCAAGTCATTAAAACTCATGATGAAAAAGGAAAAATCACCACAGAACAGACACTACTGAAATACAGAATAAGAAACTCTTTTGAAAACTTTACTCCAATAAATTAAAAAATCTTGGAAGATAATCGACAAATTTTTAGAGGCATATGATCTAATAGAACCAGGAGGATACAGAAAATTTAAATAAACTAATTTGAAGAAATTAAATTGAAGGTGCCATCCAAAGCCTACCAACAAAGAAAAGTCCAGGACAATGTGAATTGTCAGCCCAGTTCTGCCAGACCTTTAAAGAGAAACTAACACCAATCATCTTCAAATTATTCCATGAAATAAATAGAAAAGGAGTGACCCCTTCCAAACTCATTCTATGAAACCAGTATCACCCTGATACCAAAAGACAAAGACACATCAAGGAAAGAAAACTTCAGACCAATATCTTTGCTGAACATAGATGCAAAAATTCTTAACAAAATCCTGGCATATCACATACAAAAACCACATTAAAAAGATAGTGAACCATAATCAAGCGGGGTTCACCCCAGTGATGCAAGAGTGGTTCAACAAATGGAAATCAATAAATGTAATTCTTCACATAAATAGACTTAAAGATAAGAATCAAGATTATCGGAATAGATGCAGAAAAAAAATTAGATAAAAATACAGCATCCATTCATGTTTAAAGCACTAGAAAAACTAGGGACAGGGGGAACATACCTCAACATTGTAAAAGCTATCTATGCTAAATCCAAGGCTGACATCATTCTAAATGGAGAAAAACTGAAAGCATTCCCTCTAAAATCTGGAACAAGACAGGGATGCCCTCTTTTACTTCTATTCAACATAGTTCCTGAAACTTTAGCCAGAGCAGTTAGGCAAAAGAAAGACATTAAAGGGATATGAATAGGAAAAGAAGAGTTCGAACTATTTGCTGAAGATGTGAAACAGAATTAACACCCATAAATCAATTGTGTTCCTATTCATGAGTGATGAAGCAATTGAAAGAGAAATCATAAAAACTATCCCATGCATAATAACCTCAAAAAATTGGTTATCAATCTAACAAAAGAGGTGAAGAATCTCTACAGTGGAAACTACAGAACACGAAAAGAAAGAAATTGAAAACTTTAGAAGATGGAAAGATCTCCCATGTTCTTGGATAGGCAGAATAAATATTGTCAAAATGGCCATACTACCAAAAGCACTATACAGATTTAATGCAATTCCTATTAAAATTCCAATGATATTCTTCATAGAAATAGAAAAAGTAGTCATGAAATTCATGGAGACCAATGGAATAGAAGACACAGAGACAAATCCACATAAATATAGTTATCTCATATTAGACAAAGGCACCAAAAACACACACTGGGAAAAAGACAGCCTCTTCAACAAATGGTGCTGGGAAAGCTGGAAATCCATACATAGTAGAATGAAATTTAACTCCTCTCTCTCACTCTGCACAAAACTCAATTCAAAGTGGATCAAAGACCCAGGTAACCCTGCATATAGAATAAGAAAATGTAGGCCCAATACTCCACTGATATGTGGATGCTAACCCACAGCAAGGGGACAGGATGGAGTAGGAAGAAAGAATAGAGGTTTAGTGGATTACACAAAGGGGAATCAAGGGAAGTGAGTGGGGATAGGAATAGAAAAAACAAGGGCTGGGGATATAGCTCAGTTGGTAGAGTGCTTGTCTCGAATGCACAAAGCCCCGGGTTTGATCCCCAGCACCAAACACCCCGCCCCCAACCCCCCCAAAAAAAAGAAAGAAAGAAAAGACAGTAAAATAAATCTGGCTTACTTTTTCTGTGTACATATATGAATACACCACAGTGAATCTTAACATCATATATATCCACAAAACTGGGCCCTAATTAGAATAAGATATACTCCATACATGTATAAATATATCAGGATAGGTTCTATAGTCATGTATAACTAAAAAAAACAAATAATAATTTAAAAAGTGTGTTACTCAATATCACATATTCTTTTAAAAACATGTAAATAAAAATTACTTATGGGCTGGGGTTGTGGCTCAGTGGTACAGCACTTGCCTAGCACATGTGAGGCCCTGGGTTCGATGCTCAGCACCACATAAAAATAAATAAATAAAATAAAGGTATTGTGTCCAACTACAACTAAAAAATAAATATTTTTTAAAAAATTACTTATATTAGAAAGGAGTAAATTATATTAGATTGGGTACAACTTTGATGCCACAGAGACCTGAGTTTAAATCTTGTCCTTTGTTCACATTTGATAGAAGTGTAAAATGGTTAACTAACTACACACTGGAAAACAAAAATCAATGAGATTATTACCAGCAATCAGCAAGATTCTAGTATCAAACAGAAAAATATGATCACCTAAATTAAAACTTTAAGAACAATAAATCTTACCATCACTACCAATAACCCTTCCCCAACACTCAATATACATGTAAGAATGTACATGCAAGTACACAGACTCACAAAACACCCAAGTCAGATATCAAAAATCCCTACAATTTAAGAAAATAATACCTGGAATGGTGGTGCATGCCTATAATTCCAGGTACTCAGAGGTTGAGGCAGATCCGAGGATCACGAGTTAAGGCCTCAGCAACTTACCAAGGCTTCAAAATATAAGATGGTTTAAAAAAAAAAAAAATGGGATGGGGGTACCCCTAAATTAAAAAAAAAAAAAAAAACTTTCTTGGGGCAGCACTGGGGATAGAACCCAAGGCTTTGCATATGTTAGGCAAGTGCTCTACCACGAAAGGACATCCCTCGCCCAAAGAAACACTTTTTAAATAGAACCTACTATTATCTGATTTCACACTGGGCAAAATCCACCCATTTTGTGAACCACCAAAAACTTTTTATAAAATCCATTTAACACCTGGAAGATGAGTTCTGAAGAAAATTTAGAACTTGTGAAATATAAAAAGAACTTTACACAAGGAATATTTTGGTACCTCTTTAGTAGTTTCTCCCAAGAGCACTGATATTCTCAGGGAAAATTTGCTTCAAAGCTAAGGAACAAAACTCTAAATACTTGGTAATGGATCTAAGGCAAAGCAGCTTAGGAATTAACAAAAACGTGTTAATATGTTACCGTGAATTCCTGGCCTTTTGTTCTAGCTCTCACTTGTAAAAACCCAGGCTCATGTCTGAGAGCTTGAAGAGGAAAACTTATTCATGGGACAAAAGAAAGAAGTCTCCAAGTCCATGCTTCCACGTTTTTTTTTTTACTCACAGGACCCCTGGTGATCCTCAACACACTGTCACTGGCATACCCTAAATCCCAAACTGTGGACAACAGAATATCACCATGCTTTAGTTCCTACAGACCCCACTTACTTAACTCACTCTCTGCTAGAAACTTCATTTAACAAATATTTGCAGATTATTTGCTATGTGCTAGATACAGCTTCTGGGGATTGTAAATGGGAATAATTTAAAACCCTTATTGAGAACCGCATCCTAGAGAAAACATAAAACAGGGGATAATGGCAAAGGTCTTACTGGCCCCTACAATAGAGTCTGGCAGCTACCTGACCTTAACTAAAGCTCCAGAGACAGCTGGCCCAAGCCTAGAGTGAAGCCTTCATAATTCTAACCTTCATAATCCTAACTTTACCCAGTTTATTATGTAGCCAGTGTGATTACTAAGAGAGCTTTGCTTGCATCTTTCAAGCCCCTTCTTTCCACCTGTAACATGGGCATCTTAGACCAAAATTTGACAATTCTATTCTTCCATTTACTCACTTTGAGTGTTTTTTTTTCCTGGAGTATGCATGGCACAAGCCTGAAACAGAGCTAAGGAAAACATGCTAGGGATGGAATTCCCTGACCTCCTAAGCAGCTTTGCATGGTTCCAGAAGCTTGTGGCACTCTCTTCCAGCTGTCTCTGGGATAGAGAGCCCCTCTGTTGGCAAACTCATGAGTACTCTGGACATGGAAAGCTGGGAGCCTGCCAATCCTTACTTCTGCTGTGGTGAAGACAGCTGGAAAGCACCCAAGTACCTGGTACATACACGTGCTCATCCTATGAGCCCTCAAAAACTTCTCAAAGGTAGCATGAGAGAAAGATACTAATACAAATTCTAATCCCTGGATAGGTAGCTTATTTAGTTGAAACGGTTTCTTGGTAGTGTATTGGAGGCCCTAGTCATTAGAAATAAAAATGAATGTATAGTCAAATAATGGCTGCTCCTGAGGCCGGCACAACCCTTAGGCTTCCTTTCTCCCTCATCTGGGTTTAAATTCTTCTCCTACAAGGAGGGCAATGCACAAGATAGGCACTTAATTAATAAAGGTCACTATTAATTATTCCAAAGTAAAAATGATCGGCTTTGATAGGCTGATCATTTTCAATGCCTAGATGGACGACACATTATAGCTCTTTGTAACAGGTTATTCTGAACCTAACTCGATCCAATAAACAAAGAGCAGGCAGTTTGGCTCACACCTAAACATTTTATAGGGACAGAAAGACAAAGGTGAGGGTGAGCATATCCTTACTAGGACAGACGATCAATATCTAATTCCTGATGAAGGGCAGAGGCTTAGAGCCTGGTCTTAGCACACAGCAGGTGATAGAACAGGCCAGGGATGAAGGAGCTCCAGAGAGGGAGTCTCTTTGAGTTATGAAGCTGCCAGAGCCTCAGATTTCCTCACACATGGGGTTTTCTTCACTTCTGAACAGGCAATGGCGCTGGGTGTTGTAATGCCTAGGCACATGCTAAACATTCAAGCACATACTGTACACTGAAGTGTTAAAGCTATGCAAGTTGCTGGAGAAAATTGGTGATCAAATTCAGCCATATTTTCTCTCTCACTGTGTAAAGTGTAGAGGAAGGAAATACCCATCTAGTTGGACACATAAATCAAACTGTCAACTGTGAAGAGCTGCCAAGAAGAGGAATGGGCAGAGGCAGATGTGCCATGCAGAAAAAGCAGCTTATGCACCAGCATGTCACCTTTGCACAGGGCCCTTTCAAGGCCGGCACTACTTCTGTATCTTTGTTTATTCTTTTCTCTGAGCTCCCCAAATTTCATAAATTTCTGGTCCCAGAAAGCATGGACCTTTCCCTGATTGCATGGCGAGATGAAAGTGGATGATGAGAGTTTCCTCGGTCAACAGATCAGGGAGGAATTTTCTGAAGTTACGACAAGGTGAAGTATGAAGAAAGAGCCAGAGCCCAGAGCTCAGGGAGTGAGTACAGCATGAGATGATGCAGGACCCTAGAAGATTTGAGATCATCAAACTAAGGGTAGTGGCAAGTCAATGTTGAGTTTTTTTGTTGAAGACAAGTGAAAATCAGTTTTACATATCTTTATCAAAAGAATACTCTGGGCTTAACATCCAAGTTAGTAGGGAAGATGAGAGCTCAAGAAGGCAGCTGCTGGGGCTGGGGTTGTGAAGTTCAGCGGTAGAGTGCTTGCCTAGCATGTGTGAGGCCCTGGGTTCAATCCTCAGCACCGCATAAAAATAAATAAATAAAATAAAGGTATTGTGTCCAACTACAACTAAAAAAAAAAAAAAAAAAAAAAAAGGTATATGTTGCATTACTCTGGTCAAAGGACATATGTGGTAGTTATAACCAGGCTGTGAGTGATAAAAAGAAAAATGAGTAGTAAGCAAGTCTTATAAGAGTCAGGGGGAAAAAAAAAAAAAAAAAAAAAAAGCAGAACTTAACAACTGATTGTATGGGAGGGGAAAGAGGAAAAGACTCCCAGATTTCTTTTAATCCTCCATTTCATTGTCCCACTATTTGTTCTTTACTCTGATTTACATGGTTTTATTATAAATGAATTTTTTCACATGCCTTCAAACCTTTTTGAAAAGTAGGCAGATTATATATAATAAATGAAAACTATAAACCCTCATATTCTTAGACAAGAAATAGACCATGAAATCTACCAGCTTAGTTGGAACTACAATGTGTTATTAATGTATAGGTAATTGATAACTATTCTTTTGTAATATTTCTGGAGTGAAACATACTTTGAAAACTAAAAATATTTAATTTCGTCTTTACCTATAAAAAAATATAACCATTGTGTGCCAAACAATCAAAAAGGGTCAACTTGCCTTATGTCAGTCAGCTTTTCCTTGCTATGACCAAAATACCTGATGAGAATAATTTTGAAGATGACACGTTTATTCTAGGCCTGTGGTTTCACAGGTCTCAGTCCATGGTCAGTGGTCGGACCCTCTTGCTCTGGGCCTGAAGTGAGGCAGAATATCATAGCGGGTTGGGGTGGTAGAAGAAAGCTGCTCAGCTTGTAGCAGCTGGAAAACAGTGAGAGCAAGGAGCCAGGGACAAGATAAAGCCCCAGGACATATCCCCAGTGACCTATTCATTCAGCCATGTTCCAACTGCCTACCCAATAGTCTACTAAAATCATTAATCCAGGGCTGGGGCTGTAGCTCAGTGATACAGCACCTGCCTCACACGTGTGAGGTACTGGGTTTGATCCTTAGCACCACACAGAAATAAATAAATAAAGATATTGTGTCCATCTACAACTAAATAAAGTAAAATAAAATAAAATAATTAATCCATCAAGTAGATTAACCCACTGATTAAGAATACAGCTCTCTTGGGCTGGGGATGTGGCTCAAGCGGTAGCGCTCTCGCCTGGCATGTGCAAGGCACTGGCTTCGATCCTCAACACCACATAAAGATAAAATAAAGATATTGTGTCCACCTAAAACTAAAAAATAAAAAAAATAAAAAATACATACAGCTCTCAAGGGGTGGGATGATGGCTCAGTGGTAGGGCACTTGCCTAGCGTGTAAGAGGCACTGGGTTTGATCCTCAGCACCACGTAAAAATATATAAATAAAAATAAAGATATTATGTCCATCTACAACTAAAAATATTTAAAAAAAGAATATAGCTCTCACAATCTAATCTTTGTATCTATGAACATTCCTGTGTTGCTTAAAATTCCTGAGTTTTTTGGGGAACGTTACAAATCCAAATCATTATACTCGAGTTTGTGCCCCAGCACCACAAAAATAAAAATGCTATCTTGGACCATTTTCTCAGAGTTAAATAGATGTGCTTTATCAGAAAGTAAATATTCAAAATGATCCATAGTCAAAGATCTTCATGAGTTTTCAAAGAAGCAACTCATCTAAAATAAGTAACAACATACTGAATTAAAAATTAGATTTGTCGTATTTTGTACCTTCCCACCACATGAAGGTTTAGTTTTTCTGTTTTTGTTCTTTTAAATAAACCACAGTCCGCTCAATTCTGATTCAGTATTATAACTCCACTAATTCTTTATAATTGGGAGAAGTGTTATAATGTCCTAACTATGGCTCTCCATTAAAACTCCACTGTTCAAATAATTTGGGGACAGGGAAATGACCATTAATTACAGCACACCTTAGCTAATGAAAGGCTTCCTGCTAAATGTCCTCTCAGAACTCCTTTTCTGGATCATTTGTAATTTTCACAAGAGTGACACAAATAAATAGATGCGAAGTACTTAGAAACAAGATTAAATATGAATAAAGCATGTCTTTGTTTTATCAAATCTTCAAAA
The DNA here is from genome assembly GCF_001458135.2 of Marmota marmota marmota. NCBI lineage: Eukaryota > Metazoa > Chordata > Mammalia > Rodentia > Sciuridae > Marmota > Marmota marmota. The sequence goes on from NW_026000076.1 coordinate 9,013,244, forward strand.
TAGGACAAAAGTAATATTTATCAAGTTTACTAATTTATCACTAATTCTAAAATCAGGCTCTATTTGTGTTACTTTAAAAGGTCAACCCATTGGGGGAATTTTTAGTTAATTCTAAGACATTTTCTAATGTTAATAATAAATTCCACCACAACAGAGATTATTCTGTTGAAGGTCATTAACAATTTTTAAGTGTTTGGGTTGTCCTTAATTTGTACATTATTTGACTGATTTATCCCTTTACTCTCTCTCAAGTCCCCTCCTGGTTTCGATTTTTCTATTCTCCTTTCTTTTCTTTATTGATTTCTTCTCCTCTCAAAGCCTTCATGACCCTTTATTTTCCTATCAACATCATATTCCAAATTCTGGGTTTTCTTCACAGGTTCCCCCTGCCCTCCCATCCCCCCAGATGTTTCTGCACCTCTAAATCCAATTCCAGGGAGCCCTAGTCATGAGAACATTTAATATGTGTGCTTTATTACAACCGTGTTTTAACCCATTTCATCGATAAGGAAAATGAAGATTCCGAGTTTACTCAGTGAGTAATGTGAGATATCAACTATTTTAATTTTTCAGATGAACTCATAAAAGGTTGAGATAAAATGAAAACTCAGGCAAGTGAAACTCCTTAAGTCACATTCTTATATACCATTCGAGCAATTTAAAATTGAAATTCTATTTTAAGTTAATTCAACAAAAGAGACTGTAGGCTACTTATGTACATATTATGATATCTGTTGTGTTGATTATCTTGTACAGGTTTGGAGTATTTGGTTTTGTCCTCATTCTACATCCTTGTATCTTTGAGCCCTCCTTTACTGTTACCCTACTTCTTGGCTATCATTTACTTATGAAGTGTAAATCATTTTAATATTAGCCTTAAAAAAAAAAAACCCATTGATGAATGAAAAACTATGCTACCTTTCCTTGTCTCCCTAGAAAGTTTTTTTTGTTGTTGTTGTTGTTTTTTTTTTGTGTGTGTGTGTGTATTTTGTTTGTTTCACTAGTTTTTCAATTATTCCAGAAACCAGATTCCATTAGCCTGAATAGTCTGAAAAATAATAGGCTTTAACTGTGGGGTTCTTAAGGTGTTATGGTTTGATTCTTTAATGTCCCCTGAAAAGCTCATGTGTTAGGCAATGTAGGAATGATCAGAGGTGAGACGATTACTGGTTGGTAACTGCTGGTAGGTGGCATGGCTGGAGAAGGTACATCCCTGGAGGTTGGTGCTTTGGAGACTATATCTAGCGCCTGGTTCCTTGCTCTCTCTGTTTCCCAGCTGCCAGGAGCTGAGCAGCTTTCTTCCCCCAAACCCCTCTGCCATGATTTTCTGCAGCACAGCAGGCCTAGAGCAATGAAGCTGGCTGACCATGGATTGAGAGCTCTGAAACCTTGAGCCCCAAATTAACTTTTCCCCCTTTATAAATTGTTCTCAGGTATTTTGGTTAGTGATAGAGAGCTCACTGAGGCTTTGCACAGGCTAGGTAAACACTCTGCCACTGAGGAATATCCAACCCTCAATGTAATATTTTGAAAAACTGTTTTGCAAACTCATACTTAAGCACCTGCTATTTTTTTTTGTGTGTGGGGGGGGTGCATGGGGGCTGTTTACTGAGGATTGAACTCAGGAGCACTCAACCACTGAGCCACATCCCCAGCACTATTTTGTATTTATTTAGAGACAGAGTCTGGCTGTGCCTCATTAATCTGCTGAGGGTGACTTTGAACTCACCATCCTCTTCCCTCAGCTTCTGGGTTGCTGGATTACAGATGTGCACCACTGCACCCAGCAATTTTTCAGTTTTGATAATGAGGATTGGTGTAATAATTTTTAAGTAGAGATGGTGGAGCTAAAACTCAGAAGAAGGATCTGGAATACAACTAGACTTATGACTAATCAGTGTATGGAAAGTGAGATCACCCAAAGAGAGCACACACAGGAACTAGGGAGAGAGGCTTGTCCTGGGAGCCACAGCAGGGAAGCATTTCAGGAAGAGAGTGGTGAGCAGCAACACCCATCACAAGCTAGTGCTGAAGTCAGGAATAAAAGTGCCTCCAGTGCTGGAGCCTCCAGAGATTCCTATGGAGCCCTTTCAGTGAAGTTTGGCCCACAGTGAGCAAGGGTCAAGTGAGAAAGTGAATACTGAATGTTCCCTTCTCAAAACCTACCTGGGGTGGAGGACACAAAGAAACAAAGGCTAGGTCAACAGCAAGATTGATAGAAGAATATACTTTTTAGGATGGGAAAGGAGTAGTGAAGTAGAAATTGAAAATAGCAGGGTGACACTAGGCACGGTGGTACTCGTCTATAATCCCAGGCTGAAGCAGGAGGACTGAAAGTTTGAGGCCAGCCTTAGCAATTTAGATCCTGTCTCAAAATTTTAAAAAGTAGGTTGTGGGTAGGGTGGCTGGCAATGAAGCTGAGTGGTGGAGTACCCCCTGGTTCAAACCCCAGTACTACTATACACACACACACACACAGACAAAAAGTGTGAAAAAGTTCAGAGATGTAGAGATGTTTCTGAGCATAAAGGTAAGTCACATACTATAAACATTTCTACTAGGACCTACAACTCACATATATATAGGGTGCTTAATATTCACACCTTCAGAAAGGACTAAAGACCACGGAATTCCAATTCTGATAGAAGTTTGGATATATAGTGTTTGCTTTTCCCTTTAGTAAGCTGGTAAACACCAACATAATAGGGTCTTTTTTGGGGAAAGACTAAAGGAAAAAAAGATACCTTGCAAAATGGTTCCACATCCTATGTAATTCACCCCACCTGTACCACATAGTACCTGGCCACAGGGGTGAGCAGCTCTGGGTATGATCAAGTAATGGGCGGAGAGGTGGGAGGTACAGGGTGTGCTGATGTCCTCACACGGCAATCTTAGGCAGTGCCTTCCACTCAACCCCAAGGCTACTGAAAACACACAGGGAAGGTGGGAAGAAAAGTATCCCTATTGAGGAACCAAGTACTCACATACTTGGCTCATTAAATTGTCCATCTGAGCAGTAGGATTATGTTTTCAGTTCTACTAAGAGGAAACTGAGGGATAGAAAGCTTGAGTAATTTGACCAAAGGTCACACAGCTAATGTACAGTGGACTAGGATTCAAACCCAGATCTGACTGACTCTACTAAGCCCACAGCTGCCCCGTTCTCTTGCTTTACATTAGAGATGAGTCCAAATTAAATTAAATCCCCAAATTTACCAACCATTAGAAGGAACCTTTATGTGAAGGAGACAACGCTTAGTGTTCAAAGGCTACCCCAGGACACCTGGAACACAGTCTAAAAAAATGCAGCTACAACTTACAACCTAACTGCTATTTAATGACAACATCACTTCACACCTTTATCATCAGTCTGGTTTTTTAATAGCCCATTCATGGAGTCCAAAGAACCCGATCCTTACTAACTACTAAGAGACAAAGAAATAATGTGAACTTTGTTTTATAGCAAGAAACGGCTACACAAGGAGATGGCAGAATAGAGATTACAACTGGAAAGACACCTCTGACATTAAGTGTGCTAGATTGGCTCCAATGAGCGTCAAGTCTCACTCAGTTCTTTACTCATCACTATCAGAAGCTTAAAAAATTCAGACCAAATATTCAGGGTAAGCCCTTCTTTAAACCTATGTTATGAAGATTTCCTTTTATTCTGAAATCATTTAATATTAACTGTTACGCTGACTCTCAAAGAGTAAAATATGTACTCTTACCCCCTGTGAACAGAGTTGTACCTTAGCTATGATTTCACAAATATTAAGGAAAGGTCTAAAAGGCTTAATTCAGACCTAAGATTCTTACTCTGTGAAGGGGTTTGGTATTTTTACTACATTCTTAGAATTCTACTTTGCCAAATAAATTTCCTTTAGTGCTTCTGAAAGATGCATCATTGGACCCCATACGCCTTCTTCTCTGTCTCTTAAATTAGGAAATGAAAAAAAATGTGGCATTAGGGAAAATATTTCTACGTACTACTTTTAGTTATTAAATCATCGGTTACACAAGCCAAGGCACCAAATTGCATCCTAGCAACCTATACCTAATGGCTGCTTTGTGTATATGATGGAATTTGAGGAGGTAGTACATTTCTTAGAGGATGCAGGTATTTATTCACTAATGTCACAATCAAGCAGAAGAAAAACCAGACCTGAATTAGACAAGCACAGGCTGAAAGATAGTAAGGCCACAGATATAAATTACAGGCCTCCCCTAAATCAAACTCTGTCATCAACCTCACATAGAGCTTTCTGCACAGTCAAGTCTGCCTTAATTGGTTTTCATCCTGTTGCCGTTGAAAAACAGAAAACTGAGCCATCTCAGGCAGCATTATGGGTCGGTCTCTCTCTCTCTCTCTCTCTCTTTCTCTCTCTCTCAAGCTCAAGTGAATACATCCATTTTTTAAGGAAATACTAATAACAAACAGGTTGAGGGTATTTTCCACTGGTTTAAAAATAAAGCATTCTGCTCGTAAAAAAAAAAATAAATAAATCTCAGAATTATAGGAACAGGAAGCAGCAGCTGGATTTATCAGCCTTCATTTCCTCTGAGAGTCAAAGTAAGGAACTCCCCATTGAGACAAAAGCAATGCAGAGGTTAGCCCCTCCCGCCAGACCTACAGGATCCCCACGCGGCTGCTGACAGTTACAACAGCAGATGGTGGTTGGCCACTTCAAAACCAAACTGCTCATTTTATCTTATGGAGCATTTGGTGTCCAAGCCCTGCATTTTGATAAAATGAAAAATCTGACTAACATCTAAACACACATATATAATTGGCCCTAGAGGAGCCTGACTCTCATCTCTCATTGTATTTCCTTCCTGGGCTCATTCCAGAGGTTTCCAGAGTCCCCGGGACATCAGAAGATGACCAGGACATACCCTGAGGGACCCTGTGGCCTTTTTCTGGTGGCTTACTGGATACAAGCCAGTGTCCTTGGTGGATTCTAGTCCCCTTTCAGCCATCTGTGATAACAGCTTAAGTACCTGGTCTCTCTCAGGCTCAGTTCTCTCCTCTGTGAAACAGCAAACAGATCGCCTATCTCACAGAGGTGTCATGAAAAGTTAACAAGAAAATGACTGTGAAGTACTTGTGAGTCACATGTGAATAGTAGCAGGTCAGAGTCACAGGATACACATACTTATCTAAGGGGCTTTACCAGTGTCAAAGCTTTCACAAACATTGCATTTGATGCCCTAAATGATAACAGCAGGATCAGGGGCAATGCAACTATGGTGGTCCTCCTCCTCCTCCTCCTCCTCATTGTGGTCATCCTTACTGTTTTACAAGTCATTGGTCTAGAGGAACCCAGGAAAACTCCTCTGCAAGTGTTCAAATACCTTAAAAACATTTCTGGCACTTAATGAGTGACAAGTATGAGGTGAGGAGTTTCGAAAGGTGCTTACATTTCAGGCTTGTGGCTCTGGGCAAGTCCCTTCACTTCTCTGGCAATATGATTCATTCACTTGTCAACAGGCTAGTGGCAGACAAAAATAAATTAGACCTGGTTCCAGTTCTTGAAGAACTCTTGGAAGCAAGGGTGGGGGTGGAAAGACGTGACATATAAACAGATTAATTACAAAACTGTATTTACTTAAAATATGGAGTATGAACAAAATGCTGTGGGATCAGAGGGCAGGAAATGACTAACTTTGTCTGGGGGACTCATGGAATAATTCCTTTAATTTGTAAACTGGGAAAGAAGGGAATCAAACAACAAATTCATCATCTTTGGGGGCTAAAACCCTGAGAAAACTAGTTTTAGACTGGCAATAATCTCAACACAGCATGATTCCTCTTATTTGCTTGCTCACAGTCAATGCATAGATATATTTGAAATAACCTAGATATCTTAAGTAATGGAAAACTGTAGGATACAAAATTCTAAAAAAATCACTTTTTTTAAAAAAGAATATTACTCAAATATACATTATACTTGCAAGTCTGTGAAAGTCTGTGGAAACAGGGTCTATGTTTAGCCTTAGGTGCAATAATTTATGAGACTGAATCCTAGAGCCAGACTGTGTGGGTTCAAATTTTGACTTCGCTAGTTACTAACTATAGGAATTGGGGCAATTTACTTTATCTCTCTGTGCTTCAGTTTATGAAATGTGGCAGTGCTGTGATAATAAGAATAGTAATGGTCACCTGCCATATATGGCCAATGTGAGGATTTAATGAGTTCATATACAGAAGTGTTTCCTGGCACAAACTGAATGTGACCTGAGTTAGCTGTACATTTCCAAAGTGCATTAACTGGGATCTTTGGATTGCTATTAAAAAATTACTCTCTTAGGATGGAAAGTTTCACTTTCTAGAAATTTATAGAATGTTCCAATAATCAGTGGTAAAATATAAGCTGTTGGCTTCAACAACCCATACTTTAAGCAAAACTGGGGGGAATGTTATACATCAAGTATGAATTTAAAAACTTACTTCAAGGGTCAGATGTGAAGCCAACACACTAATGCAAGTTTAAGGTGGTGTAATCAGAGATCTTTTTATTTTAAAAAAACGACCCACCTTTAAAGTAACTATATCAGGGCTCTGAATAATATTTTGGAAATTACAGAAAAGCAAAAAACAAAGGGAGGAGGGTATTTATATATTCCCTCGAGATTTCTTTTGTTCCATTGTCATAGTATTATCTTTAAAAAAGATATAGTTTATAGTATTCCAAAATTGTAAGAATTCAATGTAACATTAAAGATGCAAACTGGGGGCTGAGGTTGTGGCTCAGTGGTACAGCACTTGCCTAGCACGCGTGGGACACTGGGTTTGATCCCCAGCACCACATTAAAAAAAAAAAAAAAAAACTAAACAAAATAAAGGTATTGTGTCCATCTACAATTAAAAATATTTTAAAAAGATGCAAATTTGGCTACCTATCAGAAAATATAGACCATTAAATATTAAAGTTATTTTCATTTTTTTCTCATTGCATTCACATATAATTTTAGGAAATCTTTTGGGCCTTTAATAGTATTTTATCATTATTATATAGTGACTGTCAGTTGAAATAGATTGTATCTAGATAAAATTAAATTTCTGTAAATCAAACTGGATGTTTTAATTGGCAGCATCAGCAGCACTCACCAAACCATGTTTCTGCCTTTAATATTTAATACATTAAACATCATTTATCCACTGGCTTTAAACCAACATCAATACTTACTGACTCTGGGGACCTGTGGTTTTTATTATAGTCGATAATGCTTAGGTTCAGGCTTTGAAATTAACCACTAAGACCTGCTGCTGGAAGAGTGCTTTCCAGAGCCTCCAAAGAGTAAAGTGAAAGAGAGGCGGGTGGGGGTGGGGTGGAAGATATTTATCATACCCTTGTTATGTCTGGAAAGAACGAGATATTGTTTCTCAATACAAAAGGTTTGCTTTGTGATTCTTAATGCTTTACAACATATTTACAGGAAATGAAGCAAAATAATTCAAACTATAATGTTACTGAGATTGAAATATGTGGATACACGGGGGTGGGGGGTTATAAGATCATTTCATTTAAATAAATTATTTCCTCAATTTTTCAAGTGTGTGTGTGTGGGAGCTCAAGAACATTAAGTGTGGCACAAGACTACAATCCAGCAGCTCAGGAGGCTGAGGCTGGAGGATGAGAGTTCAAGGTCAGCCTCATCAATTTAGCAAGGTCCTAAGCAACTCAGCAAGACTCTATCTAAATAAAATATATATATTAAAAAAAAAAAGAAAAAAGAAAAAGACTAGAGATGTAGCTCAGAGTAACTGCCCCTGGTTCAATCCCTAGTATCAAAACAGAATAAAACAAAACACAAGCAAAATTAAATATGTGGATTCTACCTCTGGTTCAGAGGTAGAACGCTTGCCTGGCATGTGTGAAGCCCTGGGTTCAATCCTTGTAATACAAATCAATCAATCTATCAATCAAACCATTAATAACAAAGAATACATGGGTATATATACATACATAAGAGTTGTCGGGTCCCCCCCCACCCCAGTGCTAAGAATGCCAGGCAAGAGCTCTACCACTGAGCTATACCCCAGCCCCAATTTTTTGTTTGTTTGTTTTTTAAACTGGTAAGAATGAATGATACCTGATGAACTGGAGCTAGCTCCAGACAGGCCCTAACCTACTTTAGATCTATTTCAGGCATCAAGAAAGACATTGCTTAGAACAAGTCTCCCCCTCCCATACTGAGGATTGAACTCAGGGGCACTCGACCACTGAGCCACATCCCCAGCCCTGTTTTGTATTTTATTAGAGACAGGGTCTCACTGAGTTTCTTAAAACCTTGCTTTTGCTGGGGCTGGCTTTGAACTCCTCCTATCCTCCTATCCCAGCCTACAGAGCTAGAACAAAAGTTTTATAAGACTAAAACAAACAAACAACAAAAAAAGAAACCTTAAATTTAAGAAGTAATTGTCCTTTCCAACAACTCTTTTTTCCCCCTTCTTTCCTTCCTATCCATCTCCTATTTATTTATGGTACTGGGGCTTGAACCCAGGGGAGCTTGGAAAGAGCTATATCCTCAGCCCTTTTTATTTTTTAATTTGAGACAGGATTTTACTAAGATGCCCAGGCTGGTCTAGAATTTGTAATTCTGCCTCAGGCCTCCAACTTGCTGGGATTACAGGTGTGCACCACCACACCCAGCATTTGCTATCCTTTCAAAAAAACACCAATTGTTTTGTAGGTTGTCCACATAATCATATTAGAAAAAATAAAAGAAACGAAATCATTCAAGTGGTTCTGCCTGAGGGTATTCAACTAGTTCATTTAATTCTACAAATCAGGAATTACAATGATAAGATAAAATAAATTTGTAAGTGTTTGGTGGGTATAAGGCAAGAAACTTAGCATGAACTTGTAGGAACTGACCTTTTAGGTACCTGTGTAAGGTCAAAAGTTTATATCACTATTATTTAACCAATCTTTATAATCAGAATTAAGAACAAAAGTTTGGTGACACTGTAATATTTTATAGAAAAGGCTGATTTAGGACAAAAGGTTCAACATTCAAATAATTCAATGCTATAAACTTTTTATTGGGTACCAGGATCTCTACTTAGCAACAGATGAATAAAATTCTTTCATTTTTTTCTTTTATCTGCCTAATGATATTGTGTGATGCTCGATTTATAGTTCTTAGATTACCTGGGGCCCCAAAACTATTCCAATTAAGAGGTTTTAGTTGGGCACAGTGTTGAATGCCTATAATCACAGCAACTCAGAAGGCTGAGGCAGGAACACTGAAAGTTCAAGGCCAGCTTCAATAATTTAGCAACATCCTGTCACAATAAAAAGGGCTGAGGATTTAAATAAGTAATTAAGTGCCTCTGGGTTCAATCTTCCAGTCAGTACCAAACAAACAAACAAAAAAACCCAAACCAAACTAACCAATCAACAGGTTTTTAGTCTGTCCTGTATTTTACTGTCTTTGTAATGAACTATTAATGTACATGTAGGTAGTGTATGTACCAGAAGAGTTGTTACTTTAGGTTTCTACAAAAGAAAATTTAAAAGGTAATCCTTCTCAGATTTATGATAAAGGTAACTCTATACACACCAGGCAGTTCTATGAGAAATTATATTCAATAGAATGTTGATTTTATTTCCCCCAAACAATTATTTATATGGGAAGAACATGAGTGGCCCAAGCTCTATTTCCAGCAGATGCAGGAGAGTTCTAGCAGAACTCTAGCTCTGACAGACACTGCTGAATCCCACCAAGGACAATTAACATTTCTAGGTCCCAGACTCCTTATCTATAAAAGAAAGACTGTATTAAGATCGTCTTTGGGCCCCTTCCTGACCTAAAATTCTAAAATTTGGTTCCCTTAAAATTCAAAGTCAAGGGCTGGGGATATAGCTCAGTTGGTAGAGTGCTTGCCTCACATGCACAAGGCCCTGGTTTCAATCCCCAGCACCACGGCAAACAAATAAATTCAAACTCAAATGTGTCCTTAAGAAAAGCCACCTTCCATCCCACTCCAGGGCAGGGTTATCTGGGCCTTTCTTGACATTCCATCTTAGTTTCTTCATAGTTTATTAGGATAATCATCAACAGATAATTTCTGTATATACATGATTTCAGGAGAGACTGTCTTATTCATCTTTGTGTATGTGTCATCTAACACATTCTAGCTGCCTGGTACACAAGAGACAAATAATAAATATTTATGGGATAAACTCTTGTAATCACACTATCAAGCATCCATTTGGTATTTGTCTTTTCAGGGGCCCTTGGCTATATTCTTAAGACACATTAGTTTTCTCATCCATAAACTTTTCAATTAAGAAACAGGGCCCCTGGGCTCACATCTGTAATCCCAGAAACTCAGGGATCTGAGGTAGGAGGATCACAAGTTTTAAGACCAACCTTGGTAACTTAGTTAAAAAAAAAAAAAAAATTAACCCCCAAAATAAAAAGGTCTGGGGATGTAGTTCAGTGGTGGAGCACCCCTTGGACTCAATCCCCACAATAGGAGGGGGGAAAAAAAAGGCTCGCGGGGTGGGGGCGGGGTGGTGGTGGGAAACAGGACAATCAGGTGAGACTATAATACTACAAGTTTAAATTTAGCACATTTTAAAAAGTAAGTTTTAAATTTATAATAAGTTTAAGGAAAAACATGCTCCAGGAGTTTAAGATCTCTATGATTCCTTGATGCTTTCCTGTCTTGTGATTCACCTTGTAAAGCTATTAACTTTTTTTTTTCCCTTCCTCCATATTATGGGGATGAATTGCTTGTTTTGAGGGGAGGTACAGTGGGTTGAACCCAGGGAGTTTTACCATTGAGCTACATCCTCAGTTGTTTTGTTTTGTTTTGTTTTGTTTTTAATTTTTTAATTTTAAGACAGGGGCTTGCTAAATTGCTAAGGCTGTCCTTGAATTTGCCTTACCAGTCACTGGGATTACAGGCTGTGTCACCATGCCCTGCTACAGCATGCTTATTTTTAAAGATTCAACTGTTGAGAAGAAAAAGTGATCTCATAAGGGGAGAGACTGATTCAGAGCTGGAAAAGACTTCAAGGGAAGGAAAAAGAAAAAAAAGTTTAGGAAAGGTTAACAAAAATTTTTAATGAAGTGGTGTGAATTAAGAGTGAGGTTACATAAGGCCAGGGAGAGAAAAGAAAAGATGTATATTTTTTTGCCTGAGGTGCTTAGCTTTCAAGTTCCAAAACAAAATTTCATGTACTGTTTGTCTATTCTTTGGCATTTATTTTCCTTGTTCATGCACATCCCTGGCAATCAGGAACAAAAGGGAGTAAAGGCGGCTGTCACTCATGCATAAAGGCACAGTGGAAGACAGGAAGCCCAGCGCCTGGAAGATGGATGGGGAGTCCTTTGGGACCCTCTGTGTTCTCACAATGACAAATCACAATAGCCTCTCAGCATGAGTAAAGGCTGACAGGTTGGTCTAAAGGAGGTTGATTTACCCATGAGTGTTTATTAAGAAGTAACAGCTGGGGCTGGAGGTGTAGCTCAGTAGCAGAGTGCTTGTCTGTTGTGCACAAGACCCTGGGTTCAATCCCTAGCACCACAAAAAATAAAATATTCCTCAAGAAGTAACAGCTGAATTCAGATGAGTTGGGTTTGATATAGCAAACTGAGATTGCTGGGCTATACCCAGACTTATTCCAGCTCTACTTGAGCCCTCACAGACCTGCAAAAAGAGCCATTGACAGCCACTGGAATGCAACCAGTAGGAAAAGCAAACTAAATGCAGTTTGGGAGCCCTTGCCAGCAAGCCTGAGCCCAGATGACTCAGCAGGGTAGAGCTGTGACCCTTCACTTCCGGAGTCTTCACCCAGTGCTGCTACAAATGCATGCACATGAACTGGTCTTACTCCAGAGCCTATCCGAGAACAACATGCAGTGGCTAACACAACTTGGCACAACACACAGGCAGGCTTCTCTGAAGAAGGTCAATCCCCAGGTTCTGGGTAACATCAACTCCCAAAAGGACATAAAGGACAGAGCACCAACATAAAGGACAGAGCAGACACCTAGCAATCACAGTCTACCCGAAATCCTGTAAAACTGTTCCCCTAGACAGGCATAGGAGTTGGAGAATGTAGAAAAGAACAGACAGGGTGGGATGGAACTATGGGGTTCTGGCTGATGCATCACAAATCACCTTCCAAGGCTGAGCAATCAGTAATGGCAGTAATGATGAACTCCCTTCAGTGACAGCAGTGGCTTTACTCTTCAGCAGCTGAGACGCCCCAGAGCAGATAGCTGCCATGCATAACACTCTGCTCCAGCTTCAGATAAAATCCACCTCTGGGCTGCGTGCATTCACCACCAGGTATCTGGTACTTTATGAAGAGGAATCCTTCCTTCCATTTTTTAGTCAAATAAGGATTCATTTTTGAAAGGCGCTTTTTAAAGAAGCTCCAGAGAGGATGGGAGGGTAGTTCAGTGGTCAAGTGTTTGTTTAGCATGTACGAGGCCCCAGCACCATAAATAAATACACGAATCCACACATAATCCATAAGTTATCTTCAGAGATAGGATGGGGGTTAGAAGTGAAAAGTAATAGTCCAATTAAAACATCGGGGATCGGCTGCCTCACAAAATGTGCTCCCACTCCTAAAGATGCGCAGAAGGGCAAACTGAGGTTCAGTTTTCCCAGTAACACTGCCTGGCTTCCTTCCCCACTGAATGCACTTACTGAGCAGGGGCCAGAAGGCCTCCTCAGGTTACATCACCTGGAGGGAATTCCCTAAAAGAATTCATCTGGCCTCTCTCTCCCCCTGAAAATTCAAACCTTGCTCTTTCATCTCTCTGGGGTCTGCCTGCCTACAGAGATGATGAATTCTGGATCCCTCTCCTGTGGGTGTAGATGGCTTTCCCTGCAGCTTCCTGGCTCCTGTTGTCATGCTGTGCTAGGAAAAGGGTGGGTAAGTCTACCTAATAATTCATGGATAAAATTTCAGAAGGCTCCCTTGGCTGCAGACCCTAAGCCACATTCTTTAAAAAGCATCATCAGCACTAAAGATGGCATTTTTGTATCTATCAGCCTTACTTCTTTCTTTCTAACTGGTTTTGAATTTGGGAATGAAAGAGGAGTTATTTACTGGGTCCTCAAATCTCAAGAGTGGTTAGGAGTTGCCTTGTATATCTTATAGTTTCAGTGAATATTTACTGAAGATATATATGCAAAAATGTTATAAGAAAACTTCTTAACAAAAGAAAATGTGTAAATGTACATAACAATCCTATGAAATTAGTGTTGTTATAGACCCCAAGTCACAGGAGAAACTTGTGTTCAAGAAGTTCAAAAAGCAAAAACGTGATAAGAAGGAAACAAACAATAAAATATATGATCTTATTTCTTCGTGAGTGGATATTTGACCATATCTGACCCCATCTAATTTTTGAGAAACAGTCCAAAATATGATATGCAGAAATTTCTGTATGAATTTTCAGAGCAAAGTAATCTAAACTATATTCAAGTCAGGCACAGTGGTGCATGCCTATAATCCCTGGGACTTGGGGAGCCAAGGCAGGAGGATCACAAGTTCAAGGCCAGCCTCAGCAATTTAGCAAAGCTCTAAGGAACTTAGTGAGACCCTGTTTTCAAAATAAAAAGGACTTAGCATATGGAAATTGGTTTTTCAAACATGTAGAATATAGAAAGTTTCTCCCAGATATTTTATAGGCCAAATGACAGGTGAAAACCTAAGACAAAGGACTCTTCCTTTATATGTACCGAAATAAACTTGAAGGGCACCATGACACTGTTTCACAAGTTCTTCCCCATTTTTACAACCAAATATTTAAGCTATTATTCCTTTATGAGTTATTAAAAAACATTCAAAATGAACTGCTTCCATGTAAAAATTCATACAACTAGCCAACTGCCTGCAGTTGAAAAAGGGAACTGTGTGTAGAATCATAATAGCAAGGGGACCTGACCAGCTTCCACAGTGACTTTAAGGTGTTACCATTTTAATTCACCCTCACAAATGCACAACGAGCCTATGAAAACTAGTGCTGTTATCAACCCCAAGTCAGGGGAGAAACTTGTGTTCAAGAAGTTCAACTCCTTGACCAAGATTATCAGCTGATTAACAATAATGGCATTGAGATAGAAACCCAGGTCTTCTAAAACTTGGTTGCTATCCATTCCATTCAGTCATGATTCTGGAATAAGGATGCTAAGATGTTCACACTTTCCCCTGCAGCTTTACAGTCTCTGGTCCTGAGACCTGGACACTTAAGCAAGACCCGAATAAAATAAGCAGGAGCATACAGAAGTGCTAGTTAATTCACTGCCTTCAAATTCCTCCAACCTTTCTCTATTCCTGCAGGCTCCTTTTAAGGAAGAAAAGTGAATGAAGTCTTTCACTTTATTTCCTTCCTTCTTTGTCCCTGGTCTGACCTGAGAAGGTACAGCCCAGGAACCTGACCAGTAGAGAGCTGATAGGAAACAGTCTCCCATCTGCTAACTACAGGATGCCCCCTTAACTCCAAGAAGAACCTGATGGTTCAGCTTTCTTGAACTCACCAGTGTTCAGATGCTCACCTACAGCTGCCATGAAAGCAGCAGCTGGCACGGGGTTCTTGAAGGAGCCAAGCTACAGATGAAAGGCATTGGCTTTGATAGCACTATGGGAAACGAGGGAGGGAGAGCCTTGAGTGCTGGGAAAGCAGGTTTCTAGTAGTAGTTCTGCATCCTGCTCCGCCCACTTGTATTCTTCAGGCCCACCTTCTCTGATTAATTTTCGAAGGCACAGCAAAAGGCTGAGTCCTGAGCAGGGGGAGCTTGAGTGGTCTCAAGGCAAACTGGGAATCCAGTGACAATAACAATTATCAAGGACAAAAACAATGCGTAAAAGGAGCTTCCCAAACCACCAGAATCATTAAATAAAATGACATCTGGATATTGTATACCAGAGTTATTAAGTGAATTTTAAAAAATATTTATTTTTTAGTTATAGGTGGACATAATATATTTTATTTTATGTGGTACTGAGGATCGAACCCAGTACCTCATGCACGCTAGATGAGTGTTCTACCTCTGAGCCACAACCCCAACCCTATTAAGTGAATCTTCAAGGCATCCTTGTTTTGGAAATCAATTCAGTGAAACCTGACTGTCAAATTTCTGGGCTCTACTCAAGACACCTAATTAATCTTAAGAACTTCATTCAGGAGAAATAGCAGACTGAAATGTTCATAAGAGATTCCTTCTTATGAATCATGGTTATTGTACTTCAGTTAAGTGTGGTGAAGCAGCCACAGAAATAATGCTTAACTTTCCAAAGGAAAAATCCTCCTTAAGACCAACCAGCTGCACCCGAATCCTGAAAAGACACATCCTGTGTGTAACTATGCTTGCCTGAAGGTGACTGAGATAAAACACCTAACACCCCTCTTTCTGCTAATCCTGCCATTTCTCTCAGCTGTGAGAAAGTATCACCAGAGTGGAAATTACACGCAGCAATGTGATACTGGGAACCTCGTTGAAAAGGCATCCATGACAGACCACGAATACTGGGTAAGAAAAGTGAGGAAGAGAATTGAAAAGATGGCACTGTGGAGAAGATATTACCTAATATATTCAAGGGAAAGCATTTTCTGAAACTTCCTCTTGTTAACAATTCAAAAAAAAAAAAAAAAACCAAACAAACAACAAAACACAACTTTGATTGTAATGGAAAGAAACCCAGAATTAATTAGCTCTTCATCTACTCAAGGTAAGTTACTACTTTCCCCACACTGTCTCCAGCCCACTACACCTCCCCTCCTCTTCCTCTTTGAACTCACAGCTCAATGTCATATTAAGAGGAAGGGCTCAGTACTTACATCAATCCAGAGTGACAATCCTGGATCTGCCATTTAGATTACTTATCTCTGTCCTCCTTGTTCCTTTCAATAAAAGAGAAATGACAGCACTCACCTGAGTAGTCCTGGGGAGGATTTAGTGAGTCCACATAAACACCCCTTTAGCTCAGTGTATAACACTGGTTCACTTCATGCTTTGGATATTTCTTGCTGCTCAGCCGATGCAATTTGTTTTTAAAATGGACAAGTTTCTTTCTCTTCCTCTCTCCTTGCTCCTCCCTAATCTGTCCCCCTCTCTAATCTCAGGGGAAATAGGATTACCTTTCTTCACAGTCTTAGATAGATTTTTCTTTTCGGTCCTTAAGCACACACCCACCTATGAATGAAGTAATCCAGACTTTGGGGATGGTACTAGAAGATCTCAGAAACATTTATCTCCCAAATTAACGAGTAAATTACAACTTCAACAGAGAACAGGAGCAATGTAGCCTTTGTATCACCTCTTTAAAAGACCATCATTCCTGTTGATGGGCAGAATCACAGTGTTTGGGACAGAAGCCTCTTGGTTTCTCCTTTGCTAGCCAATCAATAAACCTTCTTTTTCTTTTTTCTCAAGACCTTGTCTTTGTTATTGGATTGGCATTGAGGATGAGGATGGAGCTTTCGGTTACAGAAGGACAACTGTGCCCCACACTCTTGGCCTTCCTGTGCCCTTGGACCAATCCCCTGCATAGAGATTAACAGGGGTTCACTTGATGCTTTGACAATCTCTCTTGTGGCTTTGAAACTTACATATATTTTTTCTTTTTCCCAATCTTCTTTTCCCTAAACTTCTCCTCCCTGATTTTGTTTTCCTAATCTTCTCCTACCTGATCTCCTCACTGATCTCCTTTGATATTCTTTTCCCTAAACTTCTCCCTGATCTCTCCCTAATCTCATTTTCTTTGAATTACTTCTATAAAAGCCCCCTGCCCCTGTGGATGGGCAGAATCACAGCCTTTGCAAAAGGACTCCCCTGTGTTTCTCCTCTGCTAGCAAAGCAATAAACCTTTTTCCTTTTTCTCAAAACAGTGTCCTCATGATTGGATTGGCATGGGGATAGGACAGAGCTTTCAGCAGAGATATTCATCTGGAAAGTACATAATGAAGTAGAGCCATGCCATATAGAAGGATGGGACTGGGCTGGCTTGTCCCTGCCTCTGAGAGGCTTTGGTGAAGGGGCTGAGTCCGAGAAGTTTACAGTGAGGAAGAAGATGAAGCCACCAAAGTTCCCAAACGCCAAAAACATCACGGTGTTTCTCCAAATCGAAGTTGAAATTGAAATGATAAACCATAAAATAACTTTACGGAAGTCCGTGAAGGTCTGCTTTTACCCATGACAACCCATTTGGGGTGTTTTGGGTAAGTACTGAATATCAAATTCTTTTAAAAATATTTCCTACTGGGCACCAATCTCCAGGTGCCCTGAATACATGTCGAGTCTGGCTACCTGGTGATCTAGTCCTGCTTGCACCAAGGATCCCCTCCAGGTCCACTGAAGCAGGAAAGCTAGCATGGGCAGGTGAGGTAGAGGGGGAGCTGCATTTCAGTTCCTGCCCTGTCTCCAGCTGGCAGCTGGACCTCAGGCCAGTTCTCACCACAGGGCTCTAGTTTCTACCCTGTGAAAGGAGAAGACTGGGCTCAGACCATTTCTGAAGTTCTCTCTAGATTTAGGCTGTAAGCTTACTGTAATGCATCACTGCTGATCCCCAGCTGTTCTCGGTGCTGCCCCATCCTTTCATTCTCACTGTACCAGGCTGCTCAGTGCTGTGCTCAGTGCTGCAGGTCAGCAGAGCTAGGGAGAATGGACCCCTTCATATCACACTTTATGATGAAGCCATTCGGTTTTCTGACAGGATTCACTGGGCTAAAAATGTATGAGGCACAGTCTGTTCCCCACCCTGCAGGAAGTCTGGCTGTTATCAGAACACGTGAAAATTCATGGCACAAAAGCCCACAGCACAAGAATTAGGTACCCCTTATTCTTCCTGTCCCCTTTCTGCCTCCACTCACCAGAAGGACAGAAATCACCACTGGATATCTGGCTTTGTGATTCTTGATTGCTAAGATGGTGGGCGCAATTGTGAAGGAAACAGGGAGAAGACAAGACACCTACACCGACTAAGGCCTACACTGACAAGACACCTAAGCTGCTAAGGTTGGGTAGTCTCGAAGGGATGCTGTTGTAGCTTTGATGGTTGGAAAACTGGGACAGGCACAAAAAATGACTGTGGGGCTAAAGAGAAGCTCCAGTTTGGTGCTCCCTGCAGTTTGTAGATAAACTCTTTGATTTAAATTATAATTCTCCAGAGCTGTAAAGACTTTCTTGAGAAGAACAGCCTTCCTCACTTTGCTTTGGAAATTCTGTGTCACTATATTTCAAGGTCAGCCTCAAATATTAAGCATACACTACACCTGACCTGAACAGAGGCCTATTTTTAACTGTGGATTTTTGATGATGTATAAAAATCACTCAACTTCATTCCTCTTCCATACTCCAAATCTACACAAAATCAGGCAAAAAAGAATACACCTGATGATGGTTTTAATCTACATCTCTCACCTTCTTTACCCTCTGAATTCTCTCCAATAAAGCCTTTACCCAACAAACACTTATTTCTCCCAAGGGAAAGCAATAATTGAATAAAATGGGGTTAGCATCAGCATCACAATGTCCCCCTTCTGGGTTCTCTTTGCTTACTGCTTTCTCTGCCTGGAACATCCGGTTTTCCAGTTCTCCTTATTGGTTTTATCTCTGTCTGCATCAGTGCCTGTTGGAGGTATTCTTGAAATCTCCATGCCAGTAACCCTGCTAATCCTTCCTTGATTCTCCCAGAGCATCCTCTGCATTTCTGCCCTTCCGAACTTTTCAACAATTGCCTGCTTTTGTGTATCTTTCACTGAACTGTAAATTTGTGCAGGACAGGGATTATAACCTACGTTTGCTTTTCCAGGGCCTAGTACAGCACCCAGCACAAGGAAGGAGTGCAATAAATACACAGTTGTAAGGCTTACCACAGTCTTCAGCTGGATTCTTAAGAGTGACACTGTAAGGCAGGAATCACTGGTCTCCTTTTACAAAGAAACTGTTGCTCAGAGGGTTTTTTTTATAGACTTTCTGAGCCTTCAGTTCTGACACCTATGGCTCCTAGGTTCGACTTTCACAGGACCACATTCTAATCAGCTGACTGTACAAATATAGAAGACAAAGGCGAAAGCACTGATCCTCTGATGTGGGCGTATGCTAGAGACCCACACAAGTGAAGTACAAACATACAAAACATTCTAATATGGGCAGAATAACTGTTCTGAAAGCAGGAATGCTGATCAGATATGGAGATGGAGTTTACATCAATTCTTTTCTCAAGGACCTTTTGGTCCTAGAGCTCTGCAGAAATGTCTGGTACACATGAATTAGATACAAACAAAGTTTATCTGGTTATAAGGTCATGAAACAAACTGTCTCTGGTGAACTGCCAACACTGCCTCAGACATCTTGAAAGAGCTGCTTATGGGACAGCTGCAAGCTGCCAAAGTAGAAGTAACTTGGATGTGGCTGATTCCCCATTAGGCTCAGGAAGCAACAAGGGGCAGGAAATGCAGGCAGCTAACAGGCAGGCGGGGCGGGTGTGGGTCTTGACTCTTTGTGACCCTGTGGAGCACTTGAGTTTCTCCTGAGCTTAGGAAAGTGGTTTTTAGCACAGCTGTACCCCGTAATAGCATGGAGTAGCCTCTTAAAAGCACCCAAAACTAGCTGTTGCATTAGTTGGCCTAGGGTGGCCCTTGTGTGGGCATTTGAGTTGATTAAAAGCTCCTCTGCAATTCTCACATGCAGCCAGAACTAAAGGCCTGGGTGTTTTCAAAGTAGCTCACCTGGTTGATCCAAAATTAAAATGACAAGCACAACAGTAACACAATTTGAAACTTTCTTTATCCTATATCCATTAGTGTTTAAGACACTTAGGTAAACAGCCACTTAAGTTAGGTCATGGGGGGCATGTCCTTTAAGAACAGATTAGGAACCCAGCCCTTCTTCTTTCTCTCCGTTTTGCTTCCTGGCTGTCATGAGGTGAACAGGAATCTTCTGAGCACCCCAACTATGATGAACTCTGCCACCACAGGCTCAAAGTATCAGGGCCAAGTGACCATGAATTGAAATCTCTGAAACCCTGAATAAATAAACCCTGAATAAAATAAACCTTTGTTCCTTTAAGTTGAAAATCTCAGGTATTTTGTCACAGAGATAAAGAACTGACTTAGTGTACCTATAAATGACACTGAGATTATATAAGACCACAGTATCTAATAATGGTTAAAACACTTGCCTGTTAGAGCTTTACACTATGTAAAATGTTCAGTACATATCTGCTGTCATACCTTTCTTTTCCTATCCCAAAGAGCTGGGTATAATATTCTGGAGTTTGGGGCTCAGTCATTCTGTCCTGAGCCTTACAAATTATACACAGATGCACACTGCTTTAAGAAAAAATGATAAAGAGATCACTAGAATCATAAAAGAATGAGATGTGATTATTCATTTTCTCAGAGCTCTTTTAAGACATCTAAAAATAATTTAGCTAACAAAAGTTCAAGGTCTTAGCAATTTTTCAGAAGCTCAAATGCTGTATAAAATATATGAATAGAAACATGTAGATATGAAGATATTTTAGTAATTTAAGGATTATATAAGTCAAATCTGTTCACAGAGAAAATTGGAAACTAAAGATAAGCAAAAAGAGAAATGAATACATATATCTTTATGTAAAACTTTCAAATCAACATTATGCTACTTAGACGATACATGTACTACACAGAAAAAATTTTATTACACATACATCTATACACAGTTTTGGGAGCCTGGTTACAGCCAGCTTGAGTTGCCTCTGAAATTACGCAGATACACAGTTGAGAATTTTTCTAAGTTGTTTGTTTGTTTACAATAATGGTTTGAAAAAATATAGGAATTTAAAACTCATGTCAAATAAGAAAAACAAACTAAAATTCTATCTCAGACTTTAATTTCATTTCTCAAACATGCTCACTATAGTATTATCATTTACTCAGCTCCTATCTGTCCTCAGATAAGCAAGTACAGAGGTCAATTAACACAGGTCACTGCTGTCCCTGAAACCATATGCTCACTGCATGATACCTGGGTGGAATGGGAATGGAAGACCTTGGTAGGTAGGCAGATTTGGGTCTTAGGCTGACAATGAAAGAATATAAGCCTGTTGCAGAGAATACAGCTTTTTTTACCTTTTATAATATGGTTCTTTCTGAACTTGACAGAACTTCCCATACTGTGTAAGCCAATACCTTTCCTCAACTGTAAGATACAGAACACTTATATTCTTAGGAAAAGAGACAAATACTTGAGTGACTACTTATATTGCCTTTAATGAATACACTCATGCTGCTCACATGCAAATAGTGGTAAATATATATTATTTTTCTAT
This sequence comes from Marmota marmota marmota, assembly GCF_001458135.2. Classification (NCBI taxonomy): domain Eukaryota; kingdom Metazoa; phylum Chordata; class Mammalia; order Rodentia; family Sciuridae; genus Marmota; species Marmota marmota. The sequence continues at coordinate 9,034,534 of NW_026000076.1, forward strand.
AATCCACTTTACCTAATATTGAACTCATAATGTACACTAAACTTATTGGTTTTACTCTGTTCTCAATTCACTGTTAGCCAATTCATGTCACCAGATCCTGTCTGATTTACTAAATGATTAAAGTTTACCTGTCTAAAGTGCTATCTAAAAGAATGTCTGAGATAAGGAACCATCAGAATTTCCTATGTTCTAAAATGTAACACACAGAGATAAACAAGAATCACACTTTTACTGTACATTCCAATCACCTGCCAAGCATTTCCTCTCAAACCCTCATGCTCTGATGCCAAGAAAGCTATGCACTTGGCCCACTCTGAGAAAGTACAAAGTGAGAGACACAAGGAGATATGAGCTGTTATAACAAATGACAAAGCCCAGGTGGCTTAAACAAGCATTCATTTCTCATGGTTCTGGAGGCGAGAAGTCTGAACTCAGGGTGGCAGCATGGTTGAGTTCTGGGCAGTGACCTTTCCCAGGATGCAGAGAGCTGACTTCCCTCACATGGTGAACAAAGGGCAGAAGAGCTCCCTGGAGTCCCTTTTTTAAGGGCAATAAATCCCATTGTGAGGACAGATCCCTCATGACCTAATTATCAGCAAACAGCCCCAACTCCTAATACCATCATATCAGGTTTAGGATTTCAACATGTGCATTTTGTGGGGGACATAAACATTCATACCATAACAGGAGCCCTCTGCTTTCAGCATACATTGTTCCAATGAGAGTTATAAGGCAAGGATTTAGCACATTTAAATCTTAAATTGATTGGGGGAAAAAAGCAGTCAAAAACTCAAAACACCAATTATTTGCAAATACCAAAGCAGAACAAGCCAAACTAACGATTAAATTACTCCAGATATGCATGCAATTAAACACTCATTTTCTACTATGCTCTACTGAAAAAAAGATCAAGTCTGTAAAAGGTCTTTAAGTCTGAAGACCAAGGGCACATCTTGAGGCAGTGTTTTACACTAGACACTGAAGCACCCAAAATGATAACATAACCCAATACAGTACAGATAGATGGGTTTTCTACTAAGGAGTATTACTGTTAGGGAAGAATTTACACCTGGGGACACAGGAATGTTCTTAGCAATCCTTGGGAAGCTGTAATTTACAGTACTTAGTTTTATTTTCAGATGATACTTTTGTTACCAGGGAAAGGTACTAATTCTCATCTTACAATTCTAGTCTACCTTTTCTTCTAGCTTTTTAGCAAACAAGGTGACATTTTCATCATAAAATTACATGTTTTCTAGAACAAAAACATTAAGTATACTCATCAAGTATACTTGGAAGCTGCATCACGTTCTGGCCCACTGATTGCCCCTCTGTTATCTGGGTATGCCGAGCTCACATGTGCCTTGACAACTCTGCACCTGCTTATCCTTCTGCAGGACTGCTCTTCCTCAGAACTTCTCACTGCTCCTCTTCTCATCATGCATGGCACAGATCCCCTGTCACCTCTCCACTGAGGCTTTCCTGACAATCTCCACCCCGATTCACTGTCTCCATTGCATTTATAACTATTTGAAATTATCCTGTTTATGATTTGTTTGCTTGTATATCCATAAGCCAGGACCTGGTCTATCTTGCTCACACTATATTCTTAGCACCTAGAACAGTGCCTGTCATGTAGGTATTCAATAATTGTATGTTGAATGAATGAACTAAATTAACTTAGAAGTCAATGAGAGGTCATATGAACATGTAATTGCAAATGAATTTGTTTGATCAAACCTTTCCTCTGTACGCTGAGGCTGGCAGGAACACTAGAGACAATCTACATTGATTTCAGGAAAGTATTTAACAAAGTCTAAATAATAACCTTGTGAATTTGACAGAAATAGCAATCTAGTGACAGGTCTACAGATTCCTTACAGGCTGAACCACTGTATCAAGGGAGCTGAAAAATGGAGTAGGAGGGTGTCTCTGTGTACCTGGTCCTGCCTGACCCTACACTGTTATCAAAAGTCTGTGAGGTGAAAAATTTAAACTGCGCAAAGCCGAAAAGGATAGCAAATGGATGGCAGAACAGAATCAGATATTATCAAAAACATCTCTGCAGGTTGAAACAAACAAGGATATTTAATAGGAATCATCCTAAAGATTTGCATATCATTTAAAATTCTAAGATTAGAGAGATGGACTTTTGGACACCTGTCTGAACCAGCAGTAGCACCCATGAAAAGTCCTAGTGTTATTATTATGTGAGCTTCCTGTGGGTCACCCACATGATGTGGCTACCAAAATCATTACAAGAATCTAAAAGTGCTTTGGGAGGATGAACCAGAGTTATAAAAATTCTAAATACAAATTTCATGTTTGATTTCATTCAGTAACAGTTTCTGAGCATTCCTGATGTGACAGGCATTACAGACAGGACAGGAGCTGAAGGCATAAGAGACTGAAGGTCCAGTGTGGGGGACAGAATTTGGGTAGGGAGGACAATGGAATAGGGGCAAACTCTAAGTCATGGGAGCAGAGTTGTCCAATCCACATGGATGGGTTGGGGAAAGTTCTCCAGAATAAACGACTTTTGGAAACAGAAGATTTAACTCAGAGAGTGAGGAGAAAATAAGTGAAATCAAGAGCTCAGCACAGTGCCAGGCACACAGCAAATCACAAGAACAATGTTGGGTACAACTATCATTATCATCAATACTGTTGCTGTTGTTATAGTAATTATTAAGAATGAATTCTCCTTGACAGCTCTTAGAGTAGAATTCCAACTAATATATGTAGAGGAAATGATGGAAACATAAAAATCAACCATTAGGCAAATATTTTAGTAATTAATAATCACTAGAGTCCAAGACTCATTGATGAATGCTAAAATTAATGGACAAAAGTATGAAAAACAAGACATTTGCAATGTCTCAAAATATCTTTCCACAAGAAACTTATTACAAAGGGGGAAAACACTGACACCACCCTGACCAAGAGCTCAGTTAATATCCCCAGGGATAAGACACAGCAACATCATGTTCATCTTGGTATGATTAACTGGGAAGAGCGTGTCACTTCTGTGGTATTCTTGCTAAAAATGCATAATCCCAATCTAACCATGAGAAAATACCAGAAAATCCAAAGTGATGGTGAACAAAATAACCAATCAGTGTGCTTCCACCAAAATGTTAATGTCATGCCTCCCTGAGGAGCTACCACAGACTGACATAGACTATAAGGGATCTTGAATTGGATCCTACAACAGAAAAAGGACATCGGTAGGAAAATTTGAGTAAGGCCTCTACATCAGGTAACAGTGTTGTATGAGAAGATTGATTGCCTATATTCTATCATCACCCTTCAACATGTACGACATTAACCTCAGGGAAGCCGGGTGAAAGGTAGTTAAAAAAAAAATTTCTGTATTATTTTTGTGACCTTTCCTTGAATCTAAAAAATATTTCAAGATAAAACATTAAAAAAACTGGATACACCTGAGCCAGGAAACCAGCGATTCTGACAGGAGATAAAGGGAAGGCGGAGAGGCTGACTCAGACCTAAATTTTAGTTACTGAGACTACCAGGCTAAACTATGTCAGGAAGAACACTGAGCCGATGATGGAGTGTACAGAGCCTGGGGCTATAAATACCAAAAAATTGGCTCTAACTAAAAGAATGTAGAGAGAACTGCTCTGAGTAGAAGAGAACTGGTTCTCAGGGTATAGCCAAATGTATTCTTGATGACTCAGCTCCAGTATCAAGAGCATTAATCAACAAGGTTTTATAATGTGGAGGCCCCAGGGCTTCTGGGTGTGGTGTACAGCCCCTCTCCTGCAATGCTGCTAGAGTCTTGGTGCCTTTTCTTTAAAAAAAATAATAAAATAAAATAAACATCTTTAAAATATGGATTTAGATTTACAGAAAAGTGTGAGGCTACCATTAGGAGTTACAATTTACCTCACACTCAGTTTCCTGTTATTTTATGAGTACAGAACCAACCACTAGGGTCCATGTTTCTGGAAGATTTCCTAATGCTCTGTTTCTGTTCCAGGATCCCATCCAGGAGACCACACTACATTTATCAGTCATGTCTCCCTAGGCTCCTCTTGGTTTAGCAGTTTCTTACACCTTTCTTGTTTTTGATGACCTTGACAGTTTTGAGGGGTACTCGTCAGGTATTTTATAGCAGGGCCCTCAGTTGGGATTTGTCTCATGTTTTTCTCAGGATTAGCCTGGAATTATGGATTTTTGGGGAACACTATCTTAGAAGTAAAGTGCTATTCTTACCACATCAAGGGGAAATATTAACATGACTTTTTGCTGTTGATGTTGACCACCTGGCTGAGGTAGTACTTGTCAGGTTTCTTGTCCTTTCCATGCTCACCTGCTGGATGGAACTCACCAGACACAGCTCACTCTTAAGGAGTGGCAAATTATGATTCATCTCCTCGAGGGTGAAACACCCACATAAATCAGTTGGACTTCTTTTCTGCACAGCCTATTCTTCCTCATTTATTTACCTTAGTATGAATTAATATTTATTCCATAATTTGGACTATAGATCATTGCTAGTTTATTTTGGGATCAAACTGTAAGGTTCTGTGTCACTTTGACAAACCTCCCTCACTGCCTGTGGTTTTTTTTTTTTTTTTTTTTTTTTTGGAGTACTTCCTGTTTCCAGCCCGGCAAGATATGCCAGTTTCATCTTATTCTTATTTTTACATTCTCTGCCCCAGCTCTAGAAACTAGAATCAGCCATTCTGCCAAGAATACTGGTTCCTTTATAGAAAAATGGTATTAGAAACCAAGATCTGGATACAAAAGGAGATTGTTACTACTGGGGCACTGTTGCTTCTAAGCCTTGTTAGCTGACAAAAGCAGAGAAATGTACATCTGGGTGCTAACTCATGTACATCCACACATCTGTATTTCTATATGCATCCATCAGTACTAACCATCAAGCTAACCATGAACTCATACCAATAACTCAAAGTAATCCATCACATGGGTCATTTCTCCCCTTGCTTATCTATAACGTGCCATTTCAAAGAAACTGGGCTCCCACCACCCATCATCCATTTACTTAATTATTCACTACCAGTATACACATGTAGTGATTTCAGAATTATTAACCTGCACCCCTGGGAAACACCTTTATCAAGTAGGGTACAGTGCTTATATATAGTTTCTTTGCATTTAGTTTTATAGTCTCCACCCTTGTCTAAGAAATCTCTTTCCCTGTTGTTCCCTAATCTGTCATTAGCCAAGAAACTAAATAAATGAGTTCTGTTAATATTACAAATATGCCAGCCTACGGGAACGCCTCAAATGCCAAGCCCAGGGCTCTCTGACCTGTCCTACATTCTAAATCCAGGATACTATTGCAGAAGAGTTTTGATTACACAAAGTTTAAGAGGACAGCAAATGGAATAGAAAGAGAATTAGCAAGAAAAACACCTTAACAGATTGAAAAATAGGCCAAAATAAGAATGGTTAGATTAGTAGGGATCAAATTAAATAATTTGATTTTCAAAACTCAAGAGTTCAGATCAGGGTCAGAGGACTGGTTTAAAAGCTGCTGCTTTATCTGTGATAAAGATTTCGTGTTTTCACAGATTTTGAGTTTGATGAGGCAAAGAGAGATTAACTTGGTCACAAAAGACCATTACCAGGACAATGACCAGGATTGAACAAATGAGGGTCCCACAATTTTTGCATTTGTCAGATCATGCCTGACCCTGATGATTTATTCAGTTTTGGACATGGAAGTCCTAACTGACATAATGAGATGAGCCAGAGTTGTAAAGGGGCTAGAAAAATTAATTCAAAAGCAGTTAGTGAATACTACCATTGTATAAGGTATTATAAGATGTGCTAGTATCCAGGGATGATAATGATGAAAATAATAAACTAGCTTATCATATCCAACAACTGCTCAAAGCACTTCACATGTATGTATTAATTTAATCAGACAAATTACTTCTTGGTGATTCTCCCATATATTAAAGTTTCCAGATTTCTGCACATGAGAATTCTGCACATGAGAATGATGACTAGTTCAACATGTTGTATCTAACCACTTATTTTCCCATATCTTACATGCTTTTTTCCTAAGTTTTCTTCTTTTAAAAAGTAAAATTTAAATAATAAATTACCAAGCCATGCATGGTGGGCCACACCTGTAATCCCAGTGTCTCAGGAGGCTACCAAAAACAAAAACAAACAAACAAAAAAAAATAATAAAAATATAATAATTATAATAATAACCACCAAATCACTTGGTAGTCTATTATTATTAATTTTATTTATTATTATTAATGTTCATCACTTGGTATTGATATCTAAAAAGTACTTTTTTAAAATTTTTTATTGTGGGTTGTTCAAAACATTACAAATTTCTTGACATATCATATTCCACACTTTGATTCAAGTGGGTTATGAACTCCCACCTTCACCCCATACACAGATTGCAGAATCACATCAGTTACACATCCATTGATTTACATATT